>NW_028255629.1:600000-832967 GCF_964263255.1 Lissotriton vulgaris
CCACCTCCTCCGCCCCCTTCCTCCTCTGCATGTCCCTACCTCCTTCTCTCTCGTTCTCTCCAGCCTCCTCACTCTTTCCCTCCTCTCTCGCCACTCTCCCTCAGTATTTACATTACAGGGGTGCCCCCCGGGTGTGTGTCCCTCTCCATGACTCCTTGGTTGAACCATCCTCCTCTGACCTTCTGTGCCCACCCCCTCCCCCCTTATCGGTGCTAGCCTCACATACATGCAAATAGGCCGTGTGCCCCAACCGTCTTTTCCACCTCTTTTACCTCCGCCCCTACAGTCCCATGTCCTCTTCACCCACCCCCTCCCTCCCTCCCTCCCAAATCGCTGCAACACCTCAGCTGTCTCCTCCCCCTGCGTCTCTCCCGCCCTCCTATCCCTCCCGTTATCCCCGCTCCGCTGTGCTGTCTCGCAGGGCCTCCTGCCCATCCCTGAGCCTCGTTCTCCCCACGTGGCCTCAAGCGCCATCGCTCCAGGGCTCCAGCCTCTCGCCGCTTCCCAGCCTCACGCGTTTCCCATCCTCGCGCCGCATCCCAGCCTTGCGCTTTGCCTCATGCGTTGCCCTCTCGTGCAGGTTCCCCTCTCACGCAAACACCCCTTCTTCGGAGGTCTCCCACTCGCCGCCTAACCCCTCTGTTATTTTTCTTCCTTCTGTTTTTATTTCTTTATTGCACACACACACACAACTCCCCCACACACACAACCCCACATGCACACACAACCCCCCACACACACACACAGACACACACCCAGACCCCCCACCCACACCCCCACACACACACCCACACACAACCCCCCACACACAACCCCCCACGTACACAACCCCCCACACACACAACCCCCCCACACACACACAACCCCCCCACACACAACCTATGGCCCTCACTCTATCTGTCTATCTGCCTATCTATCTATCTATCTATCTATCTATCTATCTATCTATCTATCTATCTATCTATCTATCTATCTATCTATCTATCTATCTATCTATCTATCTATCTATCTATCTCCCTCACTCTATCTATGTATCGCCCTCACTCTATCTATCTATCGCCCTCACTCTATCTATCTATCTTATCTATGTTATGTTATGTTATGTTACTGTTTGTTTTATAGAGCGCTCAGCTGCTCCAAAGAGCGTCCCGGCGCTAAAGATCATCACACCTAATACCAGCAGCAAACAAACAGCCATAACGGAAAAAAAATAACCAGAATTAACCATAGCAGCATTACAAAGCAAACAGATGAGTTTTAAGTCCCTTCCTAAAAACCGAGAGATTGGTGCACGTCCGCAACGTCAAGGGCAGTGTGTTCCAAAGACGGGGTGCAAGGTAACTAAAGGAGCGACCTCCACAGCGAGCACGCTTCACTGTTGGGACGATAGCCTTGGCCTGGGCAGCAGATCTCAGAGGTCTAGATGGGAGATAGAAATTGACCCTTCTCTGCAGATATTCAGCGCCGAAATTGTGAAGCGCCCTAAAAGCTGTAGTTAGGGTCTTGAAGAAGATGCGCTTACGAATCGGCAACCAATGCAGAGAGACAAGGAGATTGCTGGCCCTAGATCTTCTAGTTAGACCGAAGATTGCCCTGGCTGCAGAATTTTGAACTATCTGCAGACGAGTCAGCAGATATTCAGGAAGACCTAAGTAAAGGATGTTGGCGTAGTCTAGGCGCGAGCCTAATAGTGCTCGCACCGTGATTTTCTTATGCTCCAAAGATAAATAGGGCAAAACTTACGCAACATCCTTAAGATGGCAAAGCACTTCCCAGTCAAACCAGCAACCTGGGCTTTGAAGGAAAGAGTGTTGTCAACCATCATACCCAGGTTCTTAGCTGTGACCGAATCGCTGGCAGGGAGAGACATGGCCGAAGGCCACCATTGCTTCCATCTTGGGTCTGCAGGACATCCAAAGAACAATATCTCGGATTTGTCGGAGTTGCTTTTGAGGCCAATTTTCCCGAACCAGTCAAACACAAACTCCAAACACTTCCGAATGGCTGCTCCATCGAAGTCACAGCCCCTGTCACAAGTGAACAGGAGCTGTGTGTCATCCGCATAGGATATGATCTGGGCCCCTAGCTCCTCCACCCGTGCCGCAAGAGGTGTAGGGAAGATATTAAAGAGGGAGGGACTAAGAATGGAGCCCTGCGGGACCCCTACCTCAAGCTGCGGCATCATGGCGGAGAAAGGGGGAGCCCAGATCGTTTGTCTCCGATCGGCCAAAAAAAACTGAAACCATGCGAACACCGTTCCCCGCAGCCCAATCTCCCAGAGTCTAATTAGGAGGAGGTCGTGGGGGACGGTGTCGAAGGCCGCCGACAAATCAAGCATGATAAGCAGGGCCTTTCCACCCCTGTCGAGGGTCTCCTTCACAGTCTCAGTTACCTCAAGTAGAGCGGTTTCGGTGCTCAGGTTAGATCTAAAACCAGACTGTGACTGATGTAATAGGGAGTTACCCTCTACAAAGTTGGTAAGGGTGGTATGAACATACTTTTCAGTGACCTTGGCCAGAGCAGGAAGCAGCGAGATTGGCCTATAGTTGGAATGTAGTTTGGCATCTGCATTCGGTTTTTTAATGAGGGGAAGAACTAGGGCCTGTTTCCAAGAGGAGGGGACTTTGCCCGACTTCAGAGATGCATTAATGAGAGGGTTGATGATCGGGTTGAGGGCAGGTGCCAGGGTCGCAAGACACATTGTGGGACAAGGGTCCAGTGGAGAGCCAGATTTCAGGCTAGACAAAAGGTCCAGCGAGGCCTGAGGCTCTAAAGAGGGAAAACAGTGCAGGGTAGGGCCCACAGAGTCCATATGCATAGCTGGTGGGCATAACCAGGGGATGGAAAGGCCGTCGACCGCTGAACCCGTACTCACAATGTTCTGGGTTCCTTGGGTTCTTATCAAACTTATCTATCTTATCTGTCTTCTCTGTCTTATCTGTCTGTCTGTTTGTCTGTCTGTCTGTCTGTCGTCTATCTGTCAGTATATCTGTCTGTCTATCTGCCTATCTGTCTATCTATCTATCTATCGCCCTCACTCTATCTATCTATCTATCACCCAAACTCTATCTATCTATCAACCTCACTCTATCTATCGCCCTCACTCTATCTATCTATCTATCTATCTATCTATCTATCTATCTATCTATCTATCTATCTATCTATCTATCTATCTCTCTATCTACCTATCAATCACCCTCACTCTATCTATCTATCTATCTATCTATCTATCTATCTATCTATCTATCTATCTATCTATCTATCTATCTATCTATCTATCGCCCTCACTCTATCTATCTATCTATCTATCTATCTATCTATCTATCTATCTATCTATCTATCTATCTATCTATCTATCTATCTATCTATCTATCTATCTATCTATCTATCGCCCTCCCTCTATCTATCGATCGCCCTCCCTCTATCTATCTATCGCCCTCCCTCTATCTATCTATCGCCCTCCCTCTATCTATCTAGCGGCCTCCCTCTCAACTATCGCCCTCCGTCTATCTATCTATCGCACTCCCTCTATCTATCTATCGCCCTCCCTCTATCTATCTATCGCACTCCCTCTATCTATCTATCGCCCTCCCTCTATCTATCTATCGCCCTCCCTCTATCTATCTATCGCACTCACTCTATCTATCTATCGCATCACCACAGCATCACTCAGCACCACCACAGCATCACTCAGGGGCACCACAACATCACTATGCGCTACCACAGCATCACTTGTCGCCAACACAACATCACTCAGCGCCACCACAGCATCAATCTGTGCAACCATTCAACAACAACTGGTTCAAATATATTCTTTCAATGTTTCAATCTTTATTACAAATGTCGCAAAAAATGTTAATATTTCACTTCTGTTCTTGGATTTTCGTCACAATAAAATACACTGAACATAATCTTCACAAAAGTCATTTACAAAAGTTTAAGCTATTGCCATTATAAATTACAATAACTTTTATTTAAGTATTAATTATTTAAAAAATTAAAAGCCTTTGTTATTTATAATATCAATACATCTAAGTCACGTAAATACAACACATATTGCAATACAAATGCTATAGGTGTCACATTTGCGAAAGTTGGCATTGTAAATTACACAGCAATTAATTTTGCTATTTTCAAAACCAACACATAAATAAAAAAATTGTCATTTACAATACCAATAGCTCAAACTTTCCTAATGCGAGACGTATTGCATTGCAAATGCTTGTTTTGGTTGTATGTGATCTCATAGAAAAATGATTTCATGGAATACCATTACTGAGAAACCATTTTAGCTACACTGTTTAATGTAAATTTTCAGAATGAATGGAATTTACCTTTTCAAAGAAACTAAATCATAGAATGTCTTTTTGGTCAAAATTGGCTTTTGAATTCGTATTTTTTAAGTGTAAATGCAATGGTTGGAGGCCTTTCTTTCAGAAACACTTTTGTCTGAG
The DNA here is from genome assembly GCF_964263255.1 of Lissotriton vulgaris. Lineage (NCBI taxonomy): Eukaryota > Metazoa > Chordata > Amphibia > Caudata > Salamandridae > Lissotriton > Lissotriton vulgaris. The sequence continues at coordinate 604,455 of NW_028255629.1, forward strand.
ATTTTTATGTAAGTGCTTTACTTCAGGGGATATTATTTCATATTTATATCTTTTATATTGTCAAATAATTACTTTGAATGCTTTTAATTCACTGTCCTATCCCCACCAGTCTGACCGCTCATAACCTCCAAACACCATCAGTCTCTGCCACCTACAACCTCTCACCACACCGTAGCTATACTCATCCCTTAAGCGGAAAAGCCTTTTCTACCCCCAAAAACGACCTTCCCGGAACCATAAAATCACTCCCTACCCCTAACTCCTTTTGACCCCTTTTAATTTACCCAAAGTCCAACTAGACTAGGGAGTACCAAAAGGTTGTTCCTTCTCACTACATCTCTTCAACTTACTCATACGTGCTCTAGTTCACACCTTCAAAAATATGAATGGTACGATCTACAACTATGCAGATGACATGCAACTACTCTTAAGTACTGACAATTCTCCTGAGTCTAAGCAAATGTTCCAAAATACGATGCTCTTCATCCGTGACTGGATGAACAGTAACCATCTCAAATTAAACTCAGACAAATAGAAATTGTCATTACTAAGAGCAAATTTGATTACTGGATGTATCATTCTGGCTTCCTGAGTTGGGAGCCCCCCCACCCCACCAAAAAATAAGAAAAATGTCTTGCAGTTCTAATTGATGATGAACTATCAATGAAGCCTTACTCGGGCAGTGATGTCCTACTTCTTACGGATTCGCAGAATCAGGAACATTGCTAAACTCCCTACTTCAGATGCCCTCATTCAAGCTGTAATCACCCTAGTACTCTCTAGAATAGACTATGCCAACTCTCTCCATGTGGGCTCTCCTGAATGCCTCATTCGTAGGCTTCAAATTCTTCAAAACCAGGCAGCCTGATTAATATTCATATACCAACTCAGACATTGCAATATTACCCCCCCCTGATGAAAGATCTTTACTGGCTGCTTGTGGATCAAAGGACTATCTTCATAACAGATTGCATTGTTTTTAATACGCTTAATGGTAAATGTCCTGCCTTCATCACATCTCGAAACCAGAAATACATCCTCAAACGAGCACTGTGGTCCTCTCTCATGAACTATCTGACGGTACCTAAGTTAAAAAAGAAGAGAGTAGGTGGCTCCAGATTCTCAGTCATTGCTCCCCACATCTGGAATACCTTCCCTCTTGAGGACAGAACTGCCCCAAGTTACAAGAAATTTAGACCATCCCTAAAAACGTGGTTCTGCAGTCAGGTGTGTGCAGATTTACCTTACTCTAGTGCCAAGAAACCAATTGGTGTACATGCGCTTAATAAATCCCTATAACATAACAACACCCATTCGTGAACCCTAACAACCAATTTCTATGCCTAAACTCTTCCCATCCCATACCACTTAACACACCTACCATACACAAATTCCACCCTTTCCTGAACCCTAAAAAACCCCACTGCCCTTAAACACCAGCCATCCATGACCCATAAGAACTCCTCATCACCCTAAACTACTCATCATGAACTATAAAAGTCTTTCACATCTAAACTCCACCAATCCCTGAATCCTGAAATCCCTTCACTACCCTAAACTCCACCCTATCCTGAACCCTAGAAGTTCTTCACCACCCCACCCACTACCTATATTTGAGCCCTAAATATCCTCACCAGTCGTAAACTCTGCTCATTAATGAACCCTAAAACCCCTCAACACCCTTACATTCCACCCATCCCTGAAACCTAAAAACACCTCACACACCTAACCACCACTGATCTGCCAACCCTAGAAATCCCTCACCACCCCTACACTCCACCCATCTCTTAACCCTAAAACCCCCTTTCTATGCCTGAACCCCAGTTATTCCTGACCCCTAAAAACACTTCATGACCCTAATAATTACTCAGCCCTGAACCCAAAAACCCAACACTCGCCCTAAACTCTACCTAAGTTTAATGTCATTTTAGATTTTTCCTTACAATTACCTTTCCTTTAAAATGTTTCCTTTAATTTTCAAAATGTTTTGCCTTTCCTTAAAATTCGTTTTCCATGATCTGGTTTCCTCCAATGTGGTTTCTCAGTTTTTATTTTTCATTAATTCCCACAAATAAGGTTTTTGCGGCCCTGCTTTTCATAATACATTGTTGTTTTAACTCAAAAACCTTCCAAAGTAGGTGTTTGCTGCAGTAAAATAAAAAAGCAATAGTCTTGACACAGCGAGCTACAGTTGATCTTCTCATAAGCTTCTGTTCTTCACCTCCAGCCCCTCTGACTCCTTGGACAACTCTTCAGTCCTTAATAGCTTTAGATTTTCTTCTTTGCTGGTAACTTCTTTACACCTCCTTTTTCTTCTGCCCCGTTTTCCCTGTTTTACATTCATCCTTTCCTCTTCTGCCTTCTCCATTGTGTGTCCTTCATCCATTCCACCATTCTGTTGCTGCTTAATTTTTTGGGTCACAGAAGAAGTAAAAAACAGACTACCGCAAATTCAGCCGCTTTATATTCCTTCCATGTTTTACCCTCCTTTCAATTTCTTTAAAAAAAAAAAAAATTTGTGCATTATTGTATACATATAAAATCTCGATCTTGGATTTAATACTGGGGCCTTAATTTCTTTCTTTGTGCGTTTTCTTGTTAATTTCATATAAATTCATTCATTAGTCATGTTTTGTTAAAAGTTGAGGTGTGTTAATTTGCCTAATTTGCATTCAGGTAATTAGGACAAAATTACGCAAAATGCTGGCCCACTATTTTGCACTATATTTTTGCACGAAATGCACTTTCAGATACCTTTTTGGCAAGGATGCATTTAAACAAAGGCACCATGAACAACAGCCGCTGGTGTTCTGTTGTTCTTGTGCCTTGAGGGCAGATAATTATGCGAAGAGGCATGATGGCATAATATTGCGTAACAAGTGTAACATGAAATTCACAAAATTAGATGAACTAAGCTGGGGTAATTAAAATTTTGCCCACGACTATTTAAAAGGTCTTTTACCAAGATCCTCTTTAATAATGCAACATTTATCACCATAACTAATATTATATATATTTTATATAATGATTTCATTACAGGAACGGAGGCTACATTATGCATTATGTTTTAATGCAGTCTCCAAGCAGCTGCATACATCACAATGCCAAAGGTTGCGGAATAGAACATAAGGAATACATAAATGGCATGAGCTGACAACAATCTGCCTCTTTTAAATGCGGCTCCGAGCAGATAAGTAACTCCTTTCTTTTCATTATACTATTATAATGTTTGAATGTTTACTGGTTCCCATTCCGTGTGGGCTAGCCCCCCCCCACCTTTACACTACTTCCTTACCGATCACCAATTTAAAGAGATCTCCCTTCCTTCCCAATGTTTTCCCTGCGCACATAATACTCACAATATTAATGCCCTTTTACTACAGACACCAGATTGCCACACGTAAGTACCGCTTAGCACGCCTGTTGGAAACCTCCTTACCGCCGTATTTCCTTTCGATCCCATTAACCTGTGCCTTCGCGCATGGTTTAAGAGCTCTGTTAAACCGTTAAAATTCCAAAGAGTCGAGGTTTGCAACCCTCACCTCCTTCCAGACGCAGACCACAACTCAGAAACAGCGCGTCCCTGCTCCCCGTTAGACATTAAACAAAAGTACCTTGGCAACGGGGCCGTCGCCTCTTCCCGTTGCCAAGAGCATTTCTTAAATGTGAAGGCCGGGCCATAGCTGATCTGCTCGGCGATCACAATCATCACCATGACTACAACCCAGCGGCTGACCATAACCCCACGCGAGCGTCAGTTGCTCGTTTGACCCAATGCAAACAGCTGCTACATTTCTGCCTACGCAGGTGCCTTTATATTTCTGCATAAAGAAATATAAAAAATAAAAAGAGGAAGAGACAGTTAGAGCGATTTCTCCACCATCTTACTATTTAACACTGCTCCTCTGTCGGGTTCTTAAGCAGACATCCTTTGCCCTCACTCTCTCTGGCTTGCTCTGCTCCCTAACAACAATATCTAATTATAACCTTGCTAACTTCCTAGTGTGGCTTGCTCCCCTAACGATAATATTTATTTATAAGCATGTCTGACACTGATTCAGACGACGCTACCGCCCCACCTCCAATATTGATAAAGATGCCTTCCAAAAAAATCTTCAAAAAGAAATGAGGTCATGCATGACCTCCAAATGGTCACTCTATACCCAAGAGGACGAAATTACTGAAATCCTCATTGATGACGCTACTGAGATAAGGGGTAAAAGAATTAAGAAAAGCAAGAATATTGACCAGGTTACTCCTAAGAGCACTACAGGAGGTCCTAGCACCTCATAGCATCTGGGAGGTCTTAGCACCTCAACTCCCTGGGTGTCCTTAGTGGCATGACTTATCTGGGTGCCCACGGTGACACTAAACATCTGGGTGTCCCTAGCGGCACAAAACATCACAGTGCTCAATATAACATGGGAGATAATATATTTTTTTTCAATGACGATGAGTCATCAGATGTTCCTAACGAGTATATGCTAGACTTGGATGAAGAGGAGGAAGATTTCTACAATACTGAGGATGAACTTCCTACATTCACAATATCCTTGACACCCTGGGGGAAGAAATGTTCTCCCCCCTAAACCTCAAACATCCTAGATCCTCTGAGTGTTGGCCCCAAGGCCACATTGCCAAATTTATAAAGAAATGGCTACAGAACCTCCTTTAGCGGGATACCAGGAAAATTCTCAGAGCAGAATGCTGGAGACCATCATTTGAAGACAAGACTTGCTAAACTTTCAACCTAGACGTTTGTAATGGTAAAGCAATCTTTGGCTCAAAACCAAAGTTTGTCTTAGAGTCAGATGTGTCCCTCCACGGCTGGGGTGCTACCCTTCTCGATCAGAACACGGGTGGTATCTGGTCGCAAGAGGAGTCTTTTCACCACATACATTTCTTAGAGTTAAAAGCTGGCCTTTATGCATTGATGAGCTTCAAACATTCCCTCCAGGGCAGATCAGTCATCCTAAAGATGGACAACATGTCCGGGGTTGCCTACATCAATCGCCTGGGAGGTACCAAATCTGCGGACTTCTCGAATTTAGCCAAGAGACTTTGGATTTTCTGTTTGGTGCACATAATCGCCCTCAAGGCAGAATACCTGGACCCGTCCCAGTCTGCGTTTCGCAGCAACCACAGCACCAAAACTGCCCTCATCGCCACCACCAATGACATCAGGGCATCGACACTGTCTGCTACCGCACCCTACACACACGCCTCCACAACGCAGGGATCCGAGACAAGACACTGGAATGGACCACCTCCTTCCTCTCCGGCAGAACCCAGAGCGCCAGCCTCCCCTTTTCCGATCTGGAGCCACCGAGATCATCTGCGGCGTACCCCAAGGTTCATCCCTCAGCCCAACATTGTTCAACATCTGCATGGCACCGCTCGCTCACGTCGCCCAACTGCACGACCTCAACATCATCTCCTACGCCGACGAAACCCAGCTGATCCTCTTCTAACCAAGGAACCACTCACCACCAAACCCAATCTCTAGAAAGGAATGAAATCCGTCGCCGAGTAAATGAAGAATTGCTGTCTGAAGATGAACTCGGACAAGATGGAAGTCCCCATCCTCGGCCCCACCCCCTTGTCTTGAGACGACTCCTGGTGGCCGACCGCACTGGGAGCAGCACCAACACCCACCGACCACGCACGCAACCTAGGATTCATCCTCGACTCCACACTCTCATGACCAAGCAGTTCAACGCTGTCTCGTCCTTATGCTTCAACACTCTCTGCATGCTCCGCAGGATCTATAGGTGGATCCCCACCAAAACAAGAAGAACAGTCACCCTGGCCCTCGTCAGCAGCAGGTTAGACTACGGAAACGCCCTCTACGTAGGAACCTCAGCCAAACTCCTGAAACGACTACAACGCATACAGAATACCTCTGCACGCTTGATCCTCGACATCCCTTGCGGCAGCCACATCATACCCCACCTGAGAGACCTGCACTGGCTTCCCGTCAGCAAGAGGATCACCTTCAAGCTCCTCATCCACGCACACAAGGCACTCCACCACACCGGACCGGCATACCTCAACAGATGACTCACCTTCTACACCCTGAACTGCTAGCTCCGCTCCGCTGACCTCGCACTCGCCACCGTCTCCCGCATCCGAAGAGCAAAATCTGGCATCAGCTTGTTCTCCGTCCTTGCCGCCAAGACCTTGAAGATCCTCTCCATCCTCTTACGGTAGACCCAGGACCTACTAACCTTCAGGAGGCTACTCAAGACCCGGCTATTCGAGCAGTAGCACTACCCCTCTCCCTCCCCCCCAGCGCCTTGAGACCCTCACGGGTGAGTAGTGCACTTTACAAATGTTCTGATTGATTGATTGATTGACTGAAGACCACCTGGGGAAGACGAACATCTCTACAGATTGGAACTCCAGATTCCCGTTAGATCACAGCGATTGGAAACTCAATGTTTCTGTATTCAGGATCCCGAACAGGATTTGGGGTCCGCTAGAGATAGATCTATTTGCGAGCAGACTGACGTTTCAACTGGAAAAATATTTCAGCTGGATTTCTTTTCCCAGTGCTCTCGCAGTAAAAGCATTTCACCAACCCTGGTCAGGAGTAAAAGCTTATGCCCCCCCCCTTGCCATGATCCAAAGAGTTTGACAAAAAGTGAGACAGGACCAGTGCTCTCTTGTCCTAATAACTCCCTTCTGGCCATCTCAGGCATGGTTCCCCACCACTCTGGAACTAGCATATAACCCCCCCTTCCTGATTCCTACCCAAGAGTATCTTCTAACAGGCATAGACAGAGAAACTCACCCCATAATTCAGACAAGGAGCTTGAACCTTCTTGCTTGGAGAGTGTCAGGAGATCCAATGAAATCTCAGGACTTTCGTCAACAGCTGCTACTCTCCTCAGAGAGGGTTGGGCCCCAGGCACTCACTACAGATATAACAACACTTGGGGATGCTGGGTTCGTTGGTGCCTGGAAAGTAACTTGGATTCCTTACAGGCACCTATTGTTGACATAGTAAACTTCCTTGTGGAACAATTTGATAAGGGCCTCAGCTATGGAACTATCAATTGCTATAGATTGGCCAACTCTGCTGACCATATCCTTGTCAATGGGAAAACGGTAGGTAAAAATGTCATTGTTTGCACAGTAATGAACAGCATTTGCTTATAAAGGCCTCCTAAACCCAAATATGAGAGTCTCTGGGACGTTAACTTAATTCTAGACCATTTCATTAACTGGCCAGATAATACCCTATTGAATAGGAAAAACCTCTCTATCACGTTTGCAGCTCTACTTTGCCTTATCTCCTGTTGAAGAGTCTCTGATGTTAAAGCTCTAGAGGTTTTAAATAGATCATATAACATCTTTGGTGTTAAATTCAAAATACGACCCAAAACCATGTCTGATTCAATCTTCTATCCACGTTTTGATCCTTGCCCAAAACTTTGTGCAGTTGATTGCATGAGAGAGTATGATTGGAGAATGTCTGTTTTTTTCCCCCCAGGTGTGAAACAATTACTCATATCCTTTGTTAAATCCCATAAAGATAAATCCTCTACATCCATTGCTAGATGGGTTAAAACTGTCATGAACTTAGCAGGCATTGACTTAACAACATTTCAAGCTCACTCTCTTTGAGGCGCTATGGCCAGTAAATCTCTATGGTCTGGAGGTAAGTTGGACAACATCCTCAAAGTGGCCGACTGGTCGAATGCTAGCACCTTTGCATGGCAGTACTGCAAACCTATCGAACATATGTCTATTGTAGTCTTACAAAGCTACCAACAGGCATAATGTAGCCTCCGTTCTTGTAATGAAATTGCGATTCTCCTATTACCATGACTAGAGAATCTGGATTTCGTTAAAGACACAGAGGGTGACAATATCCTACCCATCCCACCCCTTGGGGTATTACTTTGACAAAGTTTACTTTACTTGATTTTAGAACATTGGAATGTTGGTAGCTCCATTGAAAACAATGGAGTGCTCTAGGCTTATAATGGCTGGTTTAAGCCCGGAGCTCCAACATTCCAATGTTTCTTTGTTCACAGCTCTGGCTGTGAACAAAGGCTTCAGGGAGCCTGAGGGGACTTCAATACCCTCACGCTCCCTGAAGGCTTTGTTTTGTTTGTTTGAACATTTTGCCCTCTAGTGGCAGAATGTTCTAATAACCTTATCGCCCTTTGTAGCAGGGCTATACCGGCAATTAAAGTTCCGCTGCTATGTTAAAGTCCCTCGCCTTCGACTCGGGCCTTTAACGCTGCAGCAGGCCTTTGATAGCCAGTATAGCCCGCTACGGCGGCAATAAGGCTATAATAATGTTAACTGTGTTTAAATTAGAAGTATTTTCTCTTTTCTCCTATCTAGTTCATTACTTGTTATATCTTGTACTTCTTTTCAGGAAACATTTACCTCTCTTTTCAGGTAACCTTTGATCATAACCGCATGATGTCTTGGATTATCCCTCATTTGGCTTCTTCCTTCGTCAGGCCTTCCTGAGGATCCAGTGGAAGTTTTATAGTAGTCTACTAATTGGTAATTTTTAAGTTTATTTTTTTTCATGGACTTACGTATTTTCTTCTCTACATTTAAAAGAGGCAGATTGTTGTCAGCTCACGCGTTTTATGTATTCCTTATGTTCTATTCTGGAAACTTTGGTATTCAATCAATCAATTATTATTATTATTATTAAAACACTTATAAAGCGCGAACGAAGGCCCTTGGGCATCTCGGCGCTGAAAGTCTCTGCAGTGTTTAACCAACAAGGGGAGCTAGAGTTTATTGATTAAAAAGCCAGGTCTTGATTTGCTTGCGAAAAGACCAGAGGGAGGTACTCGTTTTAATTGAGTGTGGCAAGGTGTTCCAGAGTTTCGGTGCGGCTACAAGGAATCTTCTGTCTCCCCACGAGACAGATTTGGTGCGTGGTACCACCAGTTCATGTGAACTGGATGAGCGTAGCGTTCTGGAGGGACTGTAGGGAATGAGATTTTGGGTGAGAAATGCAGGTCCGACATTGTGTAGAGCCTTATATACTAAGCAGAGGGACTTGAACTTAATTCTCTTTCTTACCGGCAACCAGTGCAACTGTCTTATAGTTTCTGACACAGATTGGGGTTTGGGAATGCGCCCAAGGAGCCTGGCAGCTGCATTTTGAATAATTTGCATTTTTTGTAACACTCTCTCTTGGGCACCCAAAAACAGAGCATTACAGTAGTCTAATGTAGACAAAACCAGGGAGCTCACCAGGGTTTTTCCGGCATTCTCGGGTAGAAATGGCAAGATTTTTTTTATGAGCCGTAATTTGTGGAAAGCTGAAGAGGAGATCTGATTCGCGTGGGGTAGAAAATTGAGGCGATTGTCAAACATGACTCCTAAATTCCTCACCTTGCTAACCGGAGCCGGGGGCTGGCCCATGGATGACTGCCACCAGAGGGAGGACCATTCCGGGGATAAGTTGCCAAAAATGACAACTTCCGATTTGTCGGAATTCAATTTCAGGCAGTTGGAGGCCATCCAACTCCCAATTGCCAGCATGCCTTGATTAAAATTGCTGGCAATTTTAGGCCCATCATTCCTGACGGCGAGGACCAACTGGGTATCATCTGTGTAGGATGTAAGACTCATCCCATGTGCCCGAATGACTTTGGCAAGGTCCGACACGTAAATGTTAAATAGTGTTGGACTAAGGGATGAGCCTTGAGGAACTCCACATGGCAGTGACAAGGGGGATGATGCAAAGGATCCAATAGTGACGACCTGTTCGCAAGAAAAGAAGCAAGAAGTTTCTTGGCGTTGCGTAGGATGCCCATGCTTTCGACACGATCGACCAGGGTGACATGGTCGACCGTGTCGAAGGCCGCGGATAGATCCAGCAGTATCAAGACTGCTGTTCCTCCCACATCCCGGATAGATCTAATGTCGTCCGCCGCTTTAACCAGGGCGGTCTCTGTTCCATGGAATTGGCGGAAGCCGAACTGCGATTCATCCAGTATCTTGTGTTCCTCGATAAAGGATGATAGTTGAAGATTCATGATTTTTTCAACTATTTTTGCCATGAGTGGGAGACTAGCAATTGGACGATAACTTTTTAGTTCTTCCTTATTGAGGTTGGGTTTTTTGAGGAGAGGTTTTATGAGGGTCTTTTTTAAAATCTCTGGGTAGACGCCTGTACAAAACATGGCGTTACAGATTGCAGTCATAGCCGGGAGAACCACTTCTATGATCGGGAGCAGAACTTTCAATGGACATGGGTCTAGGGCAGAGCCCGATTTAATAGAAGATATGATGTTCTGTACCTGAGGGCAGGAGACATCTGTGAACTGCAGAAAGGTAGGACCATGGTCGAAGGTAGGTGGTTTCGAAGAGATGTTAGCGTTATTTGCGAAGACCCGTTAGATGTCTTCAACTTTACTAAAGAAAAAGTTAGACAGATCGTCGCAGAGAGATTGGGAGGGGGGAGGTGTCAAGTTGGTGGAAAAACCAGCTAGCTGTTTGGTGGTTTCGTATAATGATTTGTTAGAGTTTTTTGCCGATTCGATTCTCTCACAATAGTATTTTTTCTTTGCCTCACAGATTAAGGTTTTATATTTAGCCACTGATTCTTTATACTTGGATTTGGCTTCTTCTGCATAGTCTTTCCGCCAATGTCTCTCTTTGTTCCTACACTGTTGTTTATGGGTACGTAACTCCTCTGAGTACCATGGGGCCGACGGGGCAGATCTATTGCGGGACCGTTGTTTGACCTGGACCAGTTCTGTGGCCGCAGAACTCACCCAGTCGTAGAATTGGGAAGTAGCAATATTGGGATTGGTTGATAGCAAAGGGGTGGAATCGGTAAGAAGTGTTTCCAGCCTGGAGGTATCTATATCATCCCATGCCAGGTAGGGTTGGCGGGGATTGGGGCATGATTTGACGGCAAGAGAATCATGAAATGACAGAGATGCCAGGATGAGATGGTGATCAGACCAGGTAAGGGGAAGTATTTGGGTGACTTGCAAGCCCGCTGCATTAGTGAAGATGCCATCCAATGTATGGCCCCCTTCATGCGTGGGGGAGTTCACCAGGGGATGGAGACCAAAGGTGGACATGTCTGCTAGGAAGGTGGCGGTGTCAGAGTTTTCTGGTATATCAAAATGAAAGTTAAAATCACCCAATATCGTGAGGGAATTGTCGAGGGTGGATGCTTCCAACGTAGACCTGACGTCTGAAATAAAGTCAGTCCTGGGCCCCGGAGGACGGTAGAGGAGAATCCCTTTAAATGTGTAGGATGGGGACAGCTTGATGGAAAATTCTAGGGCTTCAAAGGATGATCGTGTGATTGTTTTGATCCTTACAAAGAAGTTATCACGTGCGATAATGGCGATGCCACCACCTTTTTTTTTTAATTGTCTATCCAATCTGTGTATGGAGAACCCTTTGGGAACAGCGATCACTAGATCAGGATCGGACGCATTGTCCATCCAAGTTTCTGTCATAAAGAGTAGATCCGTTTTGTGATCGTTGATCAGCTCGTGGATGTCCTGACGGTGTTTACCGAGCGAGCGGACATTGGTAAGAGCGATTATATAGGATTTCATGGAGTTGTCCTTATTACAGGGGGATGGTTTAAGGATAGAAGGAATAGAGGCTTTGCAGCCTGAGCAATGTGTGACCGGACTTATGGGCAGGGAATATGGGTCTGATATGAGGCAAGCCTGATGGGTCGGGGGACGTAGCTGCCGAAGCTGGGTGGCAGAGTAGTAGCCTCGTGGGGGCAGAGGGTGGGAGCCAGGGGGGGTGGCCCTCGGCCCGGGCCAGGCACGGACAGGCGCAGACGGGCTTGCCTTTAGCGCGCCTTCGGCGCGCCCGCTGCGCCCGGGCGGGTCTGTTGTTTATATTCATGGTTAGTAGTGGGCGGGAGGAGGGTGGGAGGGGCGCAGAGCTATCCCGCCAGCCTTCCCTTTCCAAGATGGCGCCTAAAGTTGTGCTAAGGGGTTGCCAGCGCCTAATAACAGCGGCGTTGAGGGATGCGGTGTCAATGAGCCTCAGGCGAAGTAATCTCGCATCGAGGTGGGGGCGGGTATTAAAAGCGCACAATCAATCAATCAAAGTACTTGTAGAGCGCGCTACTTACCCATGAGGGTCTCAAGGCGCCGAGGGTAGGGGGTGCTGCTACTGCTCGAAGAGCCAGGTCTTGAGGAGTCTTCTGAAGGCGAGTAGGTCTTGAGTCTGCCGTATGTGGGTAGGGAGGGTGTTCCAGGTCTTGGCGGCGAGGTAGGAGAAGGTTCTGCCACCAGAGGTCGTTTGTTGGATGCGGGGGACAGCGGCGAGGGCGAGGCTGGCGGAGCGGAGCTGGCGGGTGGGGGTGTAGAAGCTCAGTCTGCTGTTAAGGTAGGCTGGTCCGGCGTTGTGGAGTACTTTGTGTGCGTGGGTGAGGAGCTTGCAGGTGATCCTCATGTCAACTGGGTGCCAGTGTAGGTCTTTCAGGAGGGGGGTGATGTGGCTGCGGCGGGGTATGTTTACAATCAGTCAGGCGGAGGCGTTTTGGATGCGTTGTAGTCGTTGTAGGTGTTTGGCTAGGATTCCTGCGTAGAGTGCATTGTCGTACTCCAGTCTGCTGCCGACGAGGGCCTGTGTCACCATTCTTCTTGTTTCGGTCGGGATCCACTTGTAGATCCTGCGGAGCATGCGAAGGGTGTTGTAGCAGGAGGAGGAGACGCGTTGACCTGCTTAGCAATGGAGAGGGAGGAGTCGAGGATGAATCCTAGGTTGCGTGCATGGTCGGTGGGTGTTGGTGCTGTTCCCAGTGTGGTCGGCCACCAGGAGTCGTCCCAGGCTGAGGGGTTTGGTCCGAGGATGAGTACCTCTGTCTTGTCCGAGTTCATCTTCAGACGGTTGTGCCTCATCCAGTCGGCGACGGCCTTCATTCCCTCGTGGAGGTTGGTTTTGGCGGTGTGTGGGTCCTTGGTATGGGAGAGGATGAGCTGGGTGTTGTCGGCGTAGGAGATGATGTTGAGGTCGTGCTGGCGGGCCATTTGTGCGAGGGGGGACATGTAGATGTTGAACTGCGTCGGGCTGAGGGATGAGCCCTGGGGGATGCCGTGGATAATGTTGGTGGTTTCGGATCGGAAGGGTGGGAGCAGACGCTCTGGGTTCTGCCGGTGAGGAAGGACGTAGTCCAGTCAAGGGCCTTTTCTTGGATTCCGGGTTCTAGGAGGCGTGTCTTTAGAGTGCGATGACAGACCGTGTCGAAGGCGGCCGACAGGTCCAGGAGGATGAGAGCTGATGTTTCGCGGTTGTCTAGTTGGCGCCTGATGTTGTCTGTAGCGGCGATGAGGGCTGTCTCGGTGCTGTGGTTTCGTCTGAATCCGGACTGGGACAGGTCCAAGATGTTGTTGTCTTCCAGGGGCGGGCCAATTGCCTGTTGACGATTTTCTCGATGACCTTTGCCGGAAACGGGAGCAGGGGGATGAGCCGGAAGTTCTTGAGGTTCTTGGGGTCCACCTTGGGCTTCTTGAGGAGGGCGCTGATTTCGGCGTGCTTCCAGCTTTCTGGGAATGTTTCTGTTTCGAAGGAGATGTTGATGACCTTCCGTAGTTGGGGTGCGATGCCTGCATCTGCTTTGTTGAATACGTGGTGTGGGCACGGGTCTGATGGAGATTCTGAGTGGATGGAGTTCATGACCTTGCGTTTCTCGTCGTAGTTGACGTTGGAGCAGGAGGTCTGGCGGATGGCGCTAGTGGTGTTCACAGGGGAGGTGGAATCTGACGTAGTCGGGCGGTTGTGGTGTTGAAGCTGTCGTGGATGTCAGCTATCTTGCGGTGGAAGAAGGTGGCTAGTGAGTCGCACAGTTCTGGTGAGGGCGGGATGTCGTTGGCGTTGGCGCTGGGGTTGGAGAGTTCCTTTACGATGCTAAAGAGCTCTTTGCTGTTGTGTGCGTTGTTGTGAAAGTGGTCTTTGAAGGAGGATCTCTTGGCTAATCTGATGAGGTGGTGATATCTGTGGGTGGTGTCCTTGTGGGCTGCATGGTTGGCCGGTGTGCGTTCGTGGAGGCATATTTTTTCCAGTTTCCGCCATGCGTGTTTGGAGGTCTGGAGCTCGTCGGTGAACCTGGTGGCTCTCTTGCTGGTGTGGCTGTTGGAAGGTTTCTTTAGAGGGCGAGGGTGTTGGCACAGTCGTCGATCCACTGTCTGAGGTTGCTGGCTGCGACGTCTGGGTTGGTGGGGTCGGTGGGTGGGTTCTGGGCGATGGTGGTGATCAGCCGGTCTTCGGTGACTTTGCCCCAGCAGCGGCGAGGCAGCTGTTAGGTACAGTGGTGCGTGGTTGGTTTCTTGAAGGTGAAATGGATGCAGTTGCGGTCGGTCCAGTGGAGTTCGGTGGCGTGGTCGAAGGCGACGTGGGTGCCTGTGGAGCAGACGGGGTCCAGCGTGTGGCCGGCGGCGTGGGTGGGTGCGGTGACGAGTTGTTTGAGGCCGAGGTTGTCGATCAGGGTGGCGGAGTTGGCGTCGTTGTTGTTCTCAAGGTGGAAGTTCAGGTCCCCGAGGAGGATGTAGTCCATGGAGGCGAGTGCATGGGTGCTGGCGAGGTCGGCGATCGAGTCGCTGAACTGAGCCCGGGTCCGGGGGGTCTGCATATGAGTGTTCCTCTGAGGGTGGTGTTGGGGTCGGTGTGGATCTGAAGTGCAGGTGTTCGGCGGTGTGGAGGGTGTCGTCCGCGTGGGAGCCGACCTTGAGGGTGGACTTGTGGACGATGGCTATTCCTCCTCCGGTTCTGTCATGTTGTATGCGGCTGCTTGGAGACTGCATTAAAAGATTATGCATAATGTCGGCCTCCGTGTCTTTAATGAAGTCCAGATTCTCTAGACATGGTAATAGGAGAATCGCAATTTATAGACAATATGACCAAAGCTACTGGGAAGTTATTGGTAAAACACAATAAAAAACTCCAAATACATTTCGGAGTCTTATACAATACTGAGACAACCATACTTGAATAGTTCAACTCAAACACGAAGACAATAACATCTTTCTTACACTTCAGACTCCTCAATCTACATTTTTATTAGTTTGACGCACAGTGTAAAAACAACTCATGAACAAATAGCACATGCCGTCATTGCAACCTGGACAGAGAAACACTGGAACATATTATTTGTTTATGTGCAAAATTATTGGGCATTGGTAAGAATCTACTGAAACTGTATTTTAAAATGGAAGGGATTAGAGAAATATGTGAGGCAATTTTATTCTGTTTTCAGCTGGATGCCCGATCCCGGTGCTCTGGCAGTGAACGCATTTCACCAACCCTGATCAGGAGTAAAAGCTTATGCCTCCCCCCCTTGCCATGATCCAAAGAGTTTGACAGAAAGTGAGACAGGACCAGTGCTCCCTTGTCCTAATAACTCCCTTCTGGCCATCTCAGGCATGGTTCCCCACCACTCTGGAACTAGCATACAACCCCCACTTCCTGATTCCTACCCAAGAGTATCTTCTAACAGGCATAGACGGAGAAACTCACCCCCTAATTCAGACAAGGAGCTTGAACCTTCTTGCTTGGAGAGTGTCAGGAGATCCAATGAAATCTCAGGACTTTCGTCAACAGCTGCTACTCTCCTCAGAGAGGCTTGGGCCCCAGGCACTCACTACAGATATAACAACATTTGGGGATGCTGGGTTCATTGGTGCCTGGAAAGTAACTTGGATTCCTTACAGGCACCTATTGTTGATATAGTAAACTTCCTTGTGGAACAATTTAATAAGGGCCTACGCTATGGAACTATCAATTGCTATAGATTGGCCAACTCCGCTGACCATATCCTTGTCAACAGGAAAACGGTAGGTAAAAATGTCATTGTTTGCAGAGTAATGAACAGCATTCGCTTAAAAAGACCTCCTAAACCCAAATATGAGAGTCTCTGGGACGTTAACTTAATTCTAGACCATTTCATTAACTGGCCAGATAATACCCTATTGAATAGGAAAAACCTCTCTATCACGCTTGCAGCTCTACTATGCCTTATCTCCTGTTGAAGAGTCTCTGATGTTAAAGCTCTAGAGGTTTCATATAGATCATATAACATCTTTGGTGTTAAATTCAAAATACGTCCCAAAACCATGTCTGATTCAATCTTCTATCCACGTTTTGATCCTTGCCCAAAACTTTGTGTAGTTGATTGCATGAGAGAGTATGATTGGAGAATGTCTGTTTTTTGCCCCCCCAGGTGTGAAACAATTACTCATATCCTTTGTTAAACCCCATACAGCCAAATCCTCTACATCCATTGCTAGATGGGTTAAAACTGTCATGAACTTATCAGGCATTGACTTAACAACATTTCAAGCTCACTCTCTTAGAGGCGCTATGGCCAGTAAATCTCTATGGTCTGGAGGTAAGTTGGACGACATCCTCAAAGTGGCTGACTGGTCGAATGCTAGCACCTTTGCATGGCAGTACTGCAAACCTATCGAACATATGTCTAATGTAGTCTTACAAAGCTACCAACAGACATAATGTAGCCTCCGTTCTTGTGATGAAATTGCGATTCTCCTATTACCATGACTAGAGAATCTGGATTTCATTAAAGACACAGAGGCTGACATTATCCCACCCATCCCATCCCTTGGGGTATTACTTTGACAATGTTTACTTTACATGCTTTTAGAACATTGGAATGTTGGTAGCTCCATTGAAAACAATGGAGCGCTCCAGGCTTATAATGGCTGGTTTAAGCCCGGAGCTCCAACATTCCAATGTTTCTTTGCTCACAGCTCTGGCTGTGAACAAAGGCTTCAGGGAGCCTGAGGGAATTTCAATCCCCTCGTCCCCTCGCGATCCCTGAAGGCTTTGTTTTATTTGTTTGAACATTCTGCCCTGCAGTGGCAGAATGTTCTAATAGCCTTATCGCCCTTCGTAGCAGGGCTATACCAGCAATTAAAGTCCCGCTGCTTTGTTAAAGTCCCCCGCCTTCGCCTTGGGCCTTTAACGCTGCAGCGGGCCTTTAATAGCCGGTATAGCCCGCTACGGCGGCCTATAAGGCTATAATAATGTTAACCGTGTTTAAATTTGAAGTATTTTCTCTTTTCTCTTATCTAGTGCATTACTTGTTATATCTTATACTTCTTTTCAGGAAACATTTACCTCTCTTTTCAGGTAACCTTTCATCATAACTGCATGATTTCTTGGATTAGCCTTCGTTTGGCTACTTCCTTCGTCAGGCCTTCCTGAGGATCCATTGGAAGTTTTATAGTAGTCTACTAATTGGAAATTTTTAAATTTGTTATTATTTCATGGACTTACTTATTTTCTTCTCTACATTTAAAAGAGGCAGATTGTTGCCAGCTCACACCATTTATGTATTACTTATGTTCTATTCTGGAACCTTTGGTATTGTGATGTATGCAGCTGCTTGGAGACTGCATTAAAAGATTATGCATAATGTCGGCCTCCGTGTCTTTAATGAAATCCAGATTCTCTAGACATGGTAATAGGAGAATCGCAATTTATAGACAATATGACCAAAGCCACTGGGAAGTTATTGGTAAAACACAATACAAAACTCCAAATTCATTTTGGAGTCTTATACAATACTGAGACAACCATACTTGAATAGTTCAACTCAAACACGAAGACAATAACATCTTTCTTCCACTTCAGACTCCTCAATCTACCTTTTTATTAGTTTGACGCACAGGGTAAAAACAACTGACCAACAAATAGCACATGCCGTCATTGCAACCTGGACAGGGAAACACTGGAACATATTATTTGTTTATGTACGAAATTATTGGGCATTGATAAGAATCTACTGAAACTGTATTTTAAAATGGAAGGGATTAGAACAATATGTGAGGCAATTTCTTTTCTGTTTTAAGGGAATCTCACCAAAACAAGTGGGACATTTAATGACATTTTTGAACTTTAGCAACTAGGAGGTGGAAATATAAACCTTTGATGACTTCAATATGGGGACAATTAGAACAAAAGGAATTACTCTTTTCGCTTTTAAAACATTTTTAAATTGGGCGGAATGTCAGTATTTAATTGTGTGTTCATTTTTTTTAAGAATGTGTGATATGTTGTATATGGCTTTAAGTAACTGAAACAATACAATATTATGTGATCTGATCCATATGGCACCAAAAACACTCAAACTTGAATTCTGAAATCGTTATAGGATATAGAAAACTCATCAAAAGCCGTCATGGCCTATTAATGTAGCCAGACAGCTTTAATTTACTTAAAGAGTTTGTAAATAAGACCAGGTTAAAGAAGATGCAAATAAAATGTGGCATTTTTGATGTCCGAAGATTTTACATCAGGTATAAAGTGTTGTGTTGTATTTTCATATGTTGGAACAAAATTGTGGTAGCTTATTAATTTACTTTAAATGTTGCATAATAAGTGTGTGTCCTCTGTCCTGCTGAAAATGTATTGATGTAAAAAGAAATTAAATTGATCATTTTCTCATAGACGTTTTTATAAAGCACCCTCCATTAAACAACGGAAGTTCACTCATTTAGCCACATTTATCTTCTCTTCCCAGAGGTGCCTTAAACAGTAGCTAGAAAGCAGCAATTTGGCAGATTATGGGTCAGAATCGGAGACTGGTGTCTTTCATGCTGGTTTAGTTTCTTCTTGAAGGATGTTGAATACGAGCCACCAGGTAGGAGGAGGCATCTTGGAGACCTCACCAGGAAACATGAGGTAAACGGATGAACAGGACAAACACGAGTAACATTTTTTGCCAGATGAAATGTATGTGTTTTGTAAGAGGGATATTATCATGGACATGTATAACCTGTGGATTGAGTCCCAAAAGACCATAACAGAAGGAGATCATGGATTATGCAGTTGAAGACATGAAACTAAAATGGATAGAAAGGTGATATGGGCCATCTTAGAGCTGAGGCAGTAATAGGCATAAATCTAAGTAGTTGCAATAATGTATGCTACAGTCCAGTGACTAGATGAAAAAAATTATAAAAGATTTGGGAACCGCGTAAGAGCAAATAGGGCTATTGATTGACCACAGCATGGGGCATTGTGAGGAAAGCAGCGGCCAGAGAATAATATATAGGGGATTCAAC
This sequence comes from Lissotriton vulgaris, assembly GCF_964263255.1. NCBI lineage: Eukaryota > Metazoa > Chordata > Amphibia > Caudata > Salamandridae > Lissotriton > Lissotriton vulgaris. Next base: position 623,510 of record NW_028255629.1, read on the forward strand.
CACAAACAGAAATTGGAATATTTTCCAAATCTCAGCACCTTTTTATCCTTCATATATCTGTGAATGTCACAAAGAGACAGTATATAACTCAAAATGGAAAGCTCTGTAGGATAACAGACCTACTTACAAACCTTGTGCACATTGCCTATTCAATGTTCAAGCTTACCATTTTAGCACATTGTCTGAATGATTCAGTCTGACGGCTCATAAAGATGCTCGCTCACGAAAAAGCAATAGACAGGATGAAGATGGGGCCAGAAAAGAATGGGCCACTTTTTGGGAGTTTTGATTAGGGTGACCACGTCACTCCAGGTGATTATGGAAGAGAGGCTTGATTTACAAACTTCTTTTTGTAGTATGAAAAGTAGTACTTCCATAATACTACTTGCATACTGTAAATCTCCAGATCCACTGTTCATATCTTTTCTTTTATGAGATCCTAGCACATGTAAGTTTGTTACTTGGTAGTAAATGTTGGAATGGCTGGGGGGGGGGGGTGACTAAAAAAGGCGCATACTTACTAATAAATGGGAGGGGTTTAGGGAGGAGCTTTGGCACTCTCCAATGCACACATGACAGTCCCGTAAGGATACAGTTGCTTCTGTTGCTTCTACAACTGGACTCTCCACCCACTCTCTTGAAGAGAGCGTCCCAGTCCATAATTGTCAATGGGCATTTCTGCCACATTTCTGCATCCTCAAAGACACCCAAAACTCAGTTTAGGGTCCATTCCAGGAAATGTTGCCTGTCCATAGTTCTCTCGATTGTTAAGTATTTAAAACCCACTAGCATTACTCTTAAGTCACTCTCCACTCAATCCAGGCCCTCTCAGTTTCTCATCTGGTAAAAAACAGATTTCTCCCAGTAGGTATTGAGTAGATTTCAAAGCTACAGAACACCAACAGCACCGCTGGGATTGACATTTCTGGGTCCGTAAGGTACACCAGAGCATCGTCGCTGTAGAGCAATATCTTTTCTGGGTCCCAGAGAAGCCCAATGTGTCAGCTCTACAGCGCATCCAGCATGCCAGTGGTTCCAGGCACAGTGCAAATAAGAGGGGTGACAGTGGATACCCCTGCCTCATTCTCCTACCCAAAGCGAAAACCTCTCTGTTTACCCTCACGCCATTTGAGCACCCACACGCATAACTTGGGTCCAAATCAAAACCATCACAACGTCCCAGTCGATAAAATTGAATGTTTTTTTCATTGTCTAATGACATTATAGCTCTGGGGTCTTAGTCAGCTAAGTCTATCTAGCTGTAGATGCAGCTGTCTGAGATTCAATTGTGTTGCCCGTCTCGGCATAAAATCCTTGTGGTCGCCATGGACCAATGAGGATATCACCCTGGCAATTCTGTTCACCAGGAACTTGGCTAGGATCTTACTCTCTGTATTCAGTAGTGAGATGGGCCTGTATTATTAACAGCGGTTACTTGGTTTACCATCCTGGGGTGGCCTACAATAATTGGATGGTTAGGTCTGGCAGCAGGTCTCCTCTATCCCTGGCTGTGATTCAGCAAGTGGGATTTAAGGGGTGAGGTCAGCCTTTTATTCAATTCTCCAGGGAGACCATTGGCACCTGATGCCTTTCCTGACTTTATACTCGTCAGTGCCTCTCCTATCTCGTCTATTAGTAAGTCTACCCCTAGAGTGTCACTATCAGCTTTGTCCAAGATGGGGACTTCCACCTCTCCAGGAACGCCTCAATTTATTGCTAAGTGCAGTCTCTCGGAGTGACATAGAGTGTTCTGTAGTACTTCACGAATGTCTGCACTATCTCCCTTTTAGAGCGGACAACTTCCCCCGTCTCAATCAGCACCTCAACCACCCAGCACACCTCTTCCTCCCTCTTACCTCTTTATGCAAGGAGATGGCCTGCCTTATTGACTGTTTCATAGAATTTCTTCTGTACCCCAAAGTAATGTTGACAGGCTGCTTGTAGCGTGTGGTTACGGTATTGTTTTATGGTCGCTCCAGGTGTAGGTATGTTGTTGGGTTCCCAGTGGTTGCCTATGTCTCCTCCAACTGGAGGAGGTGTTACTCCATCTGTTGTGTCTGTTATTCCCTAGGTTTTTTTTATGGCTATTATGGTGTAGGTCTATTCCTGAACACTGTCTTATACACCTCCCAAAGCGTGACCGGGTAGGCCACCGACCTCTCAGTATCCTCAAAGAATATCTGTGAGTCAACCCATCGGGACTTTGCATATATAGATTTTTTAGGGACCATGCTTCTAGTTTCCTGGTATGTACCCTGTTGTGCTCTTGGGTGCATAGTTTAATAAGCAGAGGTGAGTAGTCTGATATACCTCAGACCATATATTATGCGTCTCACACCCACACAACCTCAGTCACTGGCACAAATAAATAGTCAAAGCGCAACAGGGTACAGTGGGCCCCCTACATGAATGAATATTATCTATCCCAAGTGTGGAGTGTTCTCCAGACATCATTAATACCCATAGCGTGAGAGAAAGGCTCCATCTCCGAGAGTACTCTTAAGTGCATCGTATGAGGTGAATATCTACCCAATTCTCACTTCATTACTTCATTGAAGTCCCCAAAATGTTGAGATCTCCAACCGAGTCTATGAAAGGGGGCACAGCTTGTCAATAAACCCTTTCTGGAGTCTCCGGGGGTGCATATATGTTAATAACAAGGATCCTTCTCCTATTCCACGTTCCCCTCACCACTACGTAGTAACCCTCGGGGTCCACCTATTGTCACTCCTCTCAAAAAGGTGAGATGGTCTTGGCTAGAAATGCTATTCCTTGGGAACCCTGCATAATATGGTGTATCAAACCCTTTAATAGGCACTTACAATTGTTTCCCCTCCGAAGGGTTTCTTGCAGTAGAACCTTACACTCGTAAATTTGGCTTCACTGTGTTTCAGGGGTGGAGACTTGTAAGTCTATACTTTCAAGTAATTTTGCAATTTTACAGGGCTATACACAAAGGTCCGACAAAAGGAGCAAAGAATGGCAGTAAGGATTAACTAGTTGCACTACCCACACAATACACGAAAGTCACAGCAAAATCTTATTTGCATATGTTGCCCACCTCTTAGGTCCACTGCCTATGAACCCTAGAAATGCAAAAAAGAGAAGAATAGAGAGGCAACAAAAAAACACATGGAGAGTATCCAACAAATTGTTCTCATGCTTTCATAAAACAAGTGCTAGTCCTTCATTGATATGCACAGGTCATTTTTATTCAATCCTTCATAAGGTAAGGAAAACCGCGCGACGTTGCCGCTGGCGAGAAGAGTGACCGGGTGTCCAATGGAGGAACGGGCAAGAATTATTTTTTACTTTGCATAGTGACACATATCATAGTGTACACTATTAGTATCTCGTTGAACCCAGAGACTCAGAAGACTTCTAAACTTTAAAAAAAAAGATTTCCTGTGCCGATCGCTGGTATATGCAAATATTTGTGTCCACTTAACGCAGCTTCTTCTTGTTGAAATTATTGGATACCTTCCCTTTTTCTCAAAAAGTCCAGAACAGAGTGATCGACTTGCGAATTCGACATTGCTATGCTTGCGATTCTCTCTACTTGAGTATTCGCCCTAAGGAAGCCCAATTTGGGCGAATCGCGTTGGCTGTGTTGTCTGATCATCTTTTATCAAGAGACCTTATGAAGGATTGAATAAAAATGACCTGTGCATATCAATGAAGGACTAGCACTCGTTTTATGGAAGCATGAGAACAATTTGTTAGATACTCTCTATGTGTTTTTTTGTGGCCTCTCTATTCTTCTCTTCTATACACAAAGGTAACTTACACTTGTCAGTAGTTTGCATGTACAAGTTTCCTCCTATAATTTTAAGTAACTTTGCTGCTTTTGGCTATTCACAAAATCCAAGTGTAAAGTTAATCAAAAGTGTTGACTTGCATGTCTCCATCCCCTGAAAAGGGGGTGGAGCCAAATTTAAGATTGTAAGTTAATACTGCCAAAAAGAAACAGTACAAAGTCTAGCACCACACATGGCCAAACACTGATACTGCAGCACTCTCCAATAGAAAATAATGGAGACAGGTACTTAAATTAAAACCCCATAGAAAATAATGTTAAAATGAATTAATTTACTTAGAATAGTTAAAAATAAAAATATAATTTTATTCCCAAAAATATGAAAATATAATATTTATTATTTCGATATACAATATTTTAACAACCTTTTTGAATGTATGGAGAAGTGTGGCTCAATGGTTAGAGCGGCAGACCCTGATGCAGAGGTCTGGCCTGGGACCAGGGTTCAATTCCCGCCTCGGCTGGTCTTGGCGGATCTTGGGCTCATAATTCCTCGGACCTGATTTCTTCGCCTCGGTGCCTATTCTCATCATGGGACCCACGCTGCAACTCTGGGCAATAGCTTGCTTAGTCTCCACAACGGCCCCCAACAGCACTGGGGATGCCTGGTTGCACCCTCGGGATGCCCAGGAGTGGACATTTCACGGGGAAAAACCAGGAAGGGTTCCCTAGCGGTATGAGTACAGCGCCAGGACACTCAGGAGTATCAGTGCGCTTTACAAGTATGGCTACATTTACATCAATGTAAGACTATTATTATTGAAATATAATTAAACTACTTTAATTAATTCTGCAATATTTTTACTGTTGTAAAGCTGAATATATATTTTTACATTTCACTATACTTTACCATAGGCAATCTTCACTCTGACTGTGGAGTCTCCCTATTGTATTGTATTTTATTGTAATTGCATTTATATAGCGCTTACTAGCCCTGACGAGGCTTCAAACCGCTTTTTCAGAGAGTAGCACACTACTCCGGGACCCATAAAGGATTAGTGGTGAATTAGTGTAGTGAAATATGAGTGGTGGATATGTTAGTTATTTGGATTGAGAAGGATTGTGGAGGGATAGAAGAGGGAAAAAAGGTTTGCATTTATATAGCACTTGCTACCCTGATGGGGTGTTGAAGCGCTTTTTCTACGAGTAGCACGCTACTCCGGAACCCATAAAGGATTAGTGGTGAATTAGTATAGTGAAATATGAAACTAATATGAGTGGTGGATGTGTTGGTCAGTTATTTGAATTGAGAAGGGTAGTGGAGGGATAGAAGAGGGAAAAAGGTTTGCCTTTATATAGCGCTTGCCTCCCCTGATAAGATGTTGAAGTGCTTTTTCGGCGGAGTAGCGCGCTACTCCGGAACTCATAAAGGATAAGTGGTAAATTATTATACTGAAAATATGAAAGTAATTTGAGTGGTGGATTTGATAGTTCTTTAGATTGAGAAGGATAGTGGAGGGATAATAGAGGGAAATGGTTCACATTTATAAAGCGCTTTCTGCCCCTGATGAGGTATTAAAGTGCTTGTTTGGTGAGTAGCATATTACTCTGGAATCCATAAAGGATTAGTGGTGAATTAGTATAGTGAAACATGAAAGTATTTTGAGTGGCGAACTTAGTCTGTTATTTGGATTGAAAAGGATAGTGGAGGGGTAGAAGAGAGAAGGATTTCAAATTGTTTTCCTTTTGTTTTTGGAGCTCATACCAGTGGGAGGAGTTTTGGGATGAGTAAAAGGGAGGTGGAGGGGGAAGAGTCAGAGGGAAGGGTTTAGAATGGCTTGTTTAGGAGATGTGAATAGTGAAGCGATATTAGATGATGCAAGGAGCAGTAGAGTAGGGAAGAGTGTAGAAAGTGTTATTTTAGGGATCATAGTAGTGGTATGGGATTTGGGATGAATGAGAGAGTGGAGGTAGGGGATATATTGATAGACGCATTGGGTGAGAAATAGGGTAGGGCATTGGAAAGAGTAGTAGAATGAGGTTTGAGATGAGTCAGAGGGTTGAGGTAGAGTATATATTGAGAGCGGTAAAGGGTAGTGCATTGGATATGCTGAATTAGAAGAAAAGTAATAAACATAAAGTTACATAAGTACATGGAAGGTATATATATATAATATATATGCATAAGGAAGGTAGTATTTGTAGATTAAAGATGCATTTAAAAAACTTTGGCTTCCAAGTGTTGTTGTACTTTAGTGTTTTATTTGTTTTTGTAATTCAATATTGAAGCAATTGTAGAGACATAGTTATGAAAAAAGTTTTACCTATTTATGCAGTCACTTATATGCATGTTGAAACCATAAAATTATGTAACAATCAGTAATTTGTACATTTGTTAAGCAGAACTAATGAATATCTATATTTTAAAAACATAATTATTATGCACATTTATACAAAGCAAAACACATAATTAGGCACATATCAATAGTGCAAACAAATGCTTATATACAGAGGAATATGCTGTATTTTTCTGTTTGCATATGGAGGTTATGTGGGGAAGAGTCAATTCTTGAATAGGTTTGTAAAGATAAGGTGGTTATCTGTGGATCTTATGTTGGGGTGTGGGGGGGGGGGGTAAAGAGTTCCATAGTTTGGCTGCTTGAACAGAGAAGGTTGTGCCACCCATGGGGTTCTTCTTGCACTTTGGCATTTTGAGGCAAGGTGGCATTCTAGAGAGGAGGTTCCTTTGTTGAATGTGCTTGGTGATTTTGTTCCTGAAGAAGAGCAGTCCTGTTCCATGTATCGCGTTGTGGATGATACAAAGCAGCTTTTGGTAAAGTGTAAAAACAGTTTATTTAACTATGAAAAAAATATATATATTTTATATGTTAAATATTAACATACCTTTATTTTTTATTTTTATTTTAAATGTAGAACAACGTAATATGCTATAGTACTTTTAACTTAAGTTTGAATTAAATCTTTGATTATTTCAGATAAATGACATTAAATAAAGATCATTTTTCTGAAGTTTAAATTAAAAAAAAAATTGCCACCTAACATTAAAAGAATACAGTTTTATTATTATTCATTTTTGATTATTAAAAGTGATGTGTAGAATTAAAAGTAATGTAATCATGTTTTAATAAGAATAAATGTTTGAGGTTCTGTAAAATCTGCCTTGTCCTGTTATGTTATGGTTCCGTCACGATTTTGGTGATGTTGTACCGTATTTAGCAAGTATGGCTAATATGGAGTGAATTTGTCATGTTAACTAGCGAGTTCATTACGTATTCAGAGACTTTGTCTCGAATATGGGTTCCATTTTGTTTGTGCCTCCATTTTGGTGTTGCACTCACGTAGGCCCATGGAGGTAACTAGACGAACGAAGTTGCATGGGCTTCTTGTTCATGCACTTATTAACTAAGCATTTTCTTGACTTTAAGGTGCATTGTAAGGAACTGACCTCTCTATCTGAAACTGACCCTTTGCGAGGCCAATTTCCTTGGTTGACTGCTATCTGAGATTGCAAGTCAAAGTTCAGGACATTGTCAACTTTTAGCTTTTCTACACATGCCTAATCTTGCTCGTTATCTATCATTGTTTCCTTTTTATGTTCCTTCGTTACATGCATTGTGCTTTCAATTATGGGTTTGTCCGGCTTGTGGAAATTGAATTTGGGACATCCTAATAATTAACTTGTGGGGTTGGTACAATGTAAAGTGAGCCTTTTTGGAATGTGATAATGTATAGAAATGTGTTTCCATTGGTCAGAATTTGCTGCAGTGGGTGTCCATTTGTAATGGGAATATTGTGTATAAATACTGATGTCTTGCTCTACAAAACTGAGCAGTTTCTTGAGTTGTACACCGTGTTGTGTTGCTGGGATTACTGCTACTAGCTGCAGCAAATAAATTTGCCAAGACAGGAGAACCCGAAGACTTTGGGCGTGTCCCTGGCGCCGCTGGGTTCTAAAAACCCGGTTCTTCAGTTGGCGCCCAACGGTGGGGCGACTTCAGCGGTACCGGTCCAAGCCCGAGGATTATGAGGAGCCATGTGAGGAAATTCTGGAGGAAGGCCGCCACTTCATCGACCCCTGCATGTTGACGTGGACCGAAGGTATTTTCTGCGAGGCTTCCCGCTTTCCGACGGCTACGAAGGACTGCTGCCCTGACTGTCGCCCTGTCTTGGACCCTCGATTAAGCATGGGCGGAAAATCCGTTTCGCTCGCGGATTTTGCGGATTTTTGGGAAATTCGCAATCCGCGAGATTTGCGAATTTCCCGCAAAATCCGCAAATTCGCACGCAGCGGATTTTTTTCGCGGCGCGCGGCGTTGGTGATACAATTTTTGCGGCGCGCGGCGTTTATCATCGTTTGCCGGGTTGTTTTTCTCGATAGTGTGCGAGTGCTGCGCCATTTTGGATCTTGCTGTGTGATCCCGCGGGAATTGGCGAGCGCGCAACGTCATCGCGGATTGCCAGCGAGAGTTTGTCAACGCGAGTACGGCGAGATCACGTCTCGCGGTACTTCGCAATTGCGAGATTTGAGATGCGGCGAGCGAAAATATAAAATTTGCAATTCTGCACAAGAAATCCACCAGCAAGCAGCATAAACCTTCTAGAAATGATGATTTTTATCTGAATAACTCCTTAGGTTGACATTTGCCTGCACTTTTTTAGCGAGGAGTCCATTTTGGGGAGGGGGGGAGGGGGGTGGGAGGAAGGAAGTGCCCCACAGTCTTCAACTTCCTGTTCCTGTTCAGCAGGCTCCTCCCAGTGCTTTGTCCATCTCCTGGTCACTTTTCATTTGGATCTGGAGCTGGAAGGATTACTTTTTGTGGATGCTGCTGGATATTTGGATTTGAGGCCTTTTTGACTTTCTTTGGATCACTGTTGGATTAGAAATTTTACAAGTAAGTTTGTTTGGGGCATTACAGTTGCTGCAACTAAAATTTTGGAATTTTCGATTTTTGGGCTGTTTTGGGGCCTTTTGCCCAGGGGTACTCAGTGGTGGGTGGGCTGAGTCTTTCTGTGGGTTGTCTTGAACTTAAACATCATGGAGGCCATGGATTGATTGGGATTGTGCTGATTTTTCAGTGATTTTCGTTTTTTGGGGCTGTACTTGTGGCCTTTTCACCAGGGGTATTTGAGTCTAGCATGGGCCTAGTCTTTCTGTAGGTTGTCTTGAATTTAAACATCATGGAGGCCATGGATGGAATGGGATTGTGCTGATTTTTCAGTGATTTTCGTTTTTTGGGCCTGTACTTGTGGCCTTTTCACCAGGGGTATTTGAGTCTAGCATGGGCCTAGTCTTTCTGTGGGCTGTCTTGAACTTAAACATCATGGAGGCCATGGATGGAATGGGATTGTGCTGATTTTGCAGTGTTTTTCGATTTTTGGGGGTGTTCATGGGGAGGGACAGGCCATGTGGCTGGTGGCCATTTTGAGTGCAGCTACAGGCACTGGCCATGTGCTGGCAGGCAAGTGGCCATTTTGAATGCAGGCTTTGTTGTTAGGCCTGCAACCCTTTTGCCTACTTTTCAACCTTTATTTATGCCCAGGGGTAGTGAGTCTTGCATGGGCCTAGTCTTTCTGTGGGTTGTCTTGAATTTAAACATCATGGAGGCCATGGATGGAATGGGATTGTGCTGATTTTTCAGTGATTTTCATTTTTTGGGCCTGTACTTGTGGCCTTTTCACCAGGGGTATTTGAGTCTAGCATGGGCCTAGTCTTTCTGTGGGCTGTCTTGAACTTAAACATCATGGAGGCCATGGATGGAATGGGATTGTGCTGATTTTGCAGTGTTTTTCGATTTTTGGGGGTGTTCATGGGGAGGGACAGGCCAAGTGGCTGGTGGCCATTTTGAGTGCAGCTACAGGCACTGGCCATGTGCTGGCAGGCAAGTGGCCATTTTGAATGCAGGCTTTGTTGTTAGGCCTGCAACCATTTTGCCTACTTTTCAACCTTTATTTATGCCCAGGGGTAGTGAGTCTTGCATGGGCCTAGTCTTTCTGTGGGTTGTCTTGAATTTAAACATCATGGAGGCCATGGATGGAATGGGATTGTGCTGATTTTTCAGTGATTTTCGTTTTTTGGGCCTGTACTTGTGGCCTTTTCACCAGGGGTATTTGAGTCTAGCATGGGCCTAGTCTTTCTGTGGGCTGTCTTAAACTTAAACATCATGGAGGCCATGGATGGAATGGGATTGTGCTGATTTTGCAGTGTTTTTCGATTTTTGGGGGTGTTCATGGGGAGGGACAGGCCATGTGGCTGGTGGCCATGTTGAGTGCAGCTACAGGCACTGGCCATGTGCTGGCAGGCAAGTGGCCATTTTGAATGCAGGCTTTGTTGTTAGGCCTGCAACCATTTTGCCTACTTTTCAACCTTTATTTATGCCCAGGGGTAGTGAGTCTTGCATGGGCCTAGTCTTTCTGTGGGTTGTCTTGAATTTAAACATCATGGAGGCCATGGATGGAATGGGATTGTGCTGATTTTTCAGTGATTTTCGTTTTTTGGGCCTGTACTTGTGGCCTTTTCACCAGGGGTATTTGAGTCTAGCATGGGCCTAGTCTTTCTGTGGGCTGTCTTGAACTTAAACATCATGGAGGCCATGGATGGAATGGGATTGTGCTGATTTTGCAGTGTTTTTCGATTTTTGGGGGTGTTCATGGGGAGGGACAGGCCATGTGGCTGGTGGCCATTTTGAGTGCAGCTACAGGCACTGGCCATGTGCTGGCAGGCAAGTGGCCATTTTGAATGCAGGCTTTGTTGTTAGGCCTGCAACCATTTTGCCTACTTTTCAACCTTTATTTATGCCCAGGGGTAGTGAGTCTTGCATGGGCCTAGTCTTTCTGTGGGTTGTCTTGAATTTAAACATCATGGAGGCCATGGATGGAATGGGATTGTGCTGATTTTTCAGTGATTTTCGGTTTTTGGGCCTGTACTTGTGGCCTTTTCACCAGGGGTATTTGAGTCTAGCATGGGCCTAGTCTTTCTGTGGGCTGTCTTGAACTTAAACATCATGGAGGCCATGGATGGAATGGGATTGTGCCGATTTTGCAGTGTTTTTCGATTTTTGGGGGTGTTCATGGGGAGGGACAGGCCATGTGGCTGGTGGCCATTTTGAGTGCAGCTACAGGCACTGGCCATGTGCTGGCAGGCAAGTGGCCATTTTGAATGCAGGCTTTGTTGTTAGGCCTGCATCCATTTTGCCTACTTTTCAACCTTTATTTATGCCCAGGGGTAGTGAGTCTTGCATGGGCCTAGTCTTTCTGTGGGTTGTCTTGAATTTAAACATCATGGAGGCCATGGATGGAATGGGATTGTGCTGATTTTGCAGTGTTTTTCGATTTTTTTTTGTGGTGTATAACTGAACTGATGTTCCTCTGTCTTCCATTGTTTTTAGGTGCACAAGACTCAAGAGAACCACCAGTGCCAGGAAGAAGTCCTGCAGCGGTGTGTGTGTGCAGCATAACGTCACGCGACGTCACGTCTGGCCTCAGACAACTCTACAATTCGTGCAACTGCGGCCTGCTGTCTGACCTGCTCTGAAGAAGATGGCCCCCAAAAAATTTCTCCGTAGCTCCTCTAGCAAGACAGTTGCTAGTAAGGAGCAGAAGAAGCAAGTTACCAAGGAGGCTGGTGTGCCACCCGCCACGTTTTTTGGGAGCAAAAAAAAAAGTACGCCTGCAGCAGCAGGATCTGCTGGGGACCAAGCTGGGAGCAGCACCCCTGCTCCATTGGGTTCAGTGCCTCCACCACCACGCCAACTTAAGTCAAAGCCCTTGAGTGCTTCAGAGGCAGTCAGTGTACTTCTCCAATCACCATCGACCAGTGATGTTGGCTCATCGCAAGAAAGTAGCAGCAATGTCCCTGAATCAACACAGGTTGTTGTAACTCATCTGACAAGTGTTGAACAACCACAGCCGCAACAACAACACCATGTGCAAGTACACGCCCAAGTACATGTGGAAGGAGAGGCAGCAAAAGGAGATGCGCAAGCAAAGGTGCATGGAGGTTCACAAGTGCCCACAATAGTTGTTCCTCCCGAAGTAGGGGCACATCAGGAAATCGACAATGAAGCCGAGGTATCATTGGAAGCCACTCCTCCTGATGATCATTCATTGTCTTCCACATCCCTAGCAAGGAAAAGATCAAGGGGGGTGTCTACATCTTCTTCAAGCCCACCTCGTTCTGATGCAAGTGATCTGTCTTGGGAACCACAACTGCGGTCTGACAGTGAGGCACACCATGATCTGACACAGGTACCTAAGCGTAAAAGGAAGGTCGTTGAAAAACTCATACCTATGGAGTGTGATGAGGCTCAACAAGAAGTGACAGATACTGCTGGTGATGAAGCCTCTCACGATGACGACGAGCCAGTCATCACAAAGGTCACTGCAGCCCCACCGGGCATGCAGCAAAGAGACATTTTGACCCTATCCCGAGAAGCTGCTGAGCGTGATGATGATGTCGACGAGGAGGCAATGGAAATGGAATCATTAGATTTGGAGTTAAGTAGTACACCAAAACCTACCGCTTCCATATTTCTTCCTCGCAAGAAGGTACCCACCTCGACCTCAATTCGTGGTGGTGAAAGTGCAAAACGTACTGAAGTTCGGCAATCCACATCCTCCACTTCATCTGGCATTAGCAGCAGGACCACCACCACCAGTATCGCCGCCTCCTCCGGCCCCCAAAGACATTTCAAGTCTCCAGTTTGGGACTTCTTTAGTGTTTGCCCAAAAATGGAAAACGTAGCCATTTGTAGCCTTTGTAAGGTTCGAGTTGGTCGTGGTAAGCTTGGTTCTAACTATGGTACCGGAGGCCAGAGAGGTCATCTTAAGAGAGCGCACCCTGTCCAATGGCTTCCGCACCTAGAGGCGTTTATGCAAGCCAGAATTGCACGTAATCAAAACGTTGATTTTTCATCTGATGATGACGAGGAGGAAGAAGACGATTCAAACACTTCACTTACACCCAGTACCCCTGTCAGCAGCACACCCCATGTGAGCCACACTAAGAGTGTGGGAGAGAGTGAGACATCAATGCGGAAAAGTTTATCAGCGAGCGTAACTGGGTCGAAGATATCATCATCATCCCGTAAATCCTTGGTCCAGGGCAACATTAAAAAGATGTTGTTTACAGAAGCGCAATATGAACGCAACCACCCAATGACGCGTCTGTATAACACTAAGCTGGCTAAAATGCTAGCTCTGGACCTTCTCCCTTTTTCTTTTGTAGAAGGGGTTGGTTTTCTAGAATTAGTGGCAGCGCTCTGCCCTAAATGGAAGGTTCCTAGCCGGTTCTATTTTGCCTGAGTTGCGGTTCCAGCACTACATGAAGATGTTCTGAAGGTGATTGGGGCAGCTTTGCAGAAGAGTGCTGTTCACACTATACATCTGACAACAGACATGTGGACCAGTGGCGCAGGCGCTGATTACATGTGCATCACTGCACACTGGGTCTCTTTTTCAGGGGCTAAAGCAAAGCTAAACACAGGTGTTGACACGGACATTGTTTTTGAAGCTGCTCGGAAACATGCAACACTAGCCATGTTTGGTTTGGAGAAACGTCACACAGCAGAAAACATTTTGGATGTCTTTAACACAAAGGTCCTTAACTGGCTGTCCCCACTAAAACGCCGGGTTGGTTATGTTTCCACGGACAATGGCGCCAATATAGTTAAGGCCATGAGGGACGGTTACTATTTCAGAGTGCCGTGTTTGGCGCACTGTATAAACCTGGTTGTCCAAAAATTCTTGGCTAATAAAGCCAGTGCAGCGTACAGTGTATTGGACACCTGCCGAAAAATGTGCAAGCATTTCAGCCATTCTTTTAAGGCCCGGAAGCAGCTGAGGAGCCTGCTATATCAACGTAAAATGCCAGTGAAAGCACTCATCCAGGAGGTGGTAACACGTTGGAACTCAACCTTCTACATGCTTGAGCGTCTGTATGAGCAGTATACGGAACTCGATCAATATTTCCTTACAGAGGGTACAGAGGAGCTGAGGATGGGTGGGCCGCAATGGAACATAGTTCAAAGCCTGACACGCATGCTTCGTCCTTTTGAGTTCTTCACGCGTGCAGTCAGCAAGGAGGACTCTAATTTGGGAAAAGCTATCCCATTGTTGTACATGCTGGAGGACCAACTGAAGGAGGTGTGTTCTGTGTTTGAAAAAGATGACAAAAACCAAGACTCTTTGCTTCTGGCTGAGCAATTATTAGAGCTCCTACAAGGTGATGAACGTCTTAAAAAGATCCACTCAGAACAGCATTACATTTGTGCTACTATTCTGGATCCACGCTACAAAAAGGCGCTGGCAGGCCAAGCATTCTTTCCTTTTGATGATGAACATGTTCCAAAGTACAAACGTTGGCTAGCCTTGTCAGCCAAGAGGTTTGAAACAGAACGGCTGGAAATTGAAGGAAATGACAGTACATCAGCAGGCCATCCCCAGTCAAAACAATCCACTTCTGCACCTGTGGCTGTGGCACAAGTGACCTCTCAGCCGTTAAAGACACCGGCAACCGGATCATCTGCACGAAACACAACAGAAACATTGGAGGCTGAAGAGGATTGGCTAGCTCTGCGTGGGTTTGGTTCTCAAAAGGTCAGAGGCACAGCAAGAGCTAAGCAAAGTGGAGGAACCTTGGATGAGGACCTTGAGTCGATGGTGAAGGACTATCTGAATGACTCAACAGAGGTCTATGTTAATTCTGACCCATTGGCGTATTGGCATGGGAAAAAAGAATTGTGGCCACAGCTCACCAACCTGGCTTTAAACTACTTGTCTTGCCCACTCGCAAGCGTGTCTTCTGAACGGGTTTTCAGTGCGGCTGGTGGCATTGTAACTCCCAAACGGAGCCGCCTCTCGCCCAAAAATGTGGAGAGGTTAACAATGATCAAGATGAATCAGCACCTCATACCACCAGATTTCAGAGTACGAGAGAGCGTGCCGGATGAAGAGGAGGTGGCCAGCAACATAGATGAGGGAATTTCTACTCTGTCAGGTGACACTGAGCTCACCCTGCCTGAATTCGCAGAGTATGATGACGAAGCCTTATTCTTATTCCTGGACCGTGATACCGAGCCCTGAAAATGAGACAACGAATCAATAACTTTCTTTTTCGTCCCTATTCACTTTTATTCCTGTGTGTCTGTCTTTCTTTGTTGTGCACAGTTAATATATTTCAAACTTTAATCAGATAATCACAAAATCAAGCCCATCAGCAGAACTGTCTTCACTGGTTTGCTAATTGATTTGAAGTTGCCGCAGTCTGCATTCCTCAGGTTCACAAGTTCAGAAGAACATGCTCCTCTATCCTCCTCCTCCAGACTCCTATTTCCATCAAACCAGAGGGCTGGTTTACGCCCAATGAAGAAAGACTCAGCACTTGTGGGGGTGTTGTTGTACCTCTTTGCAGGTGAGTTGACGGCTCTGGGACCATTGTTGGGAAGCTCTAATACCGGATAAAAGTGGTTTGGACCAAATCCCAGGAAGAAATTTTTTTGTGTTTTTGATGACTTGCTTGCCTTTTAGGTGCTCTTAGGGAAGGTTCCGTCTGTTTGTGGGTGAGTTTCGTGGTCTGGGAGCACTGCTGGGACACTCTAATCTTGATTGCATTTGCTTTTCAGGAAATCCGTCGTGGCAACCCCGACTTATGGCCTAGCTACGCAGCGCGTTTGGACCGAAGGCCGAGAAATATTGCAAGTATGAGATTTTGCTTTTGGCCTGTTTGGGGGTGTTATGCTTCTTGGCGGGTGGGTTGGTGTGTCTTGGGGCATTCCTGGGAAGGTCTAATACCGGGTAGAAGTGGTTGGGACAAAATCCAGGGAGATTTTGTTTTGGCTATTTCTGACATTTTGCTCAATGTAGCGTTTTCGGGGGCCTGTTTGTGGGGCTTCCGGGTGTTTGTGGGTGAGTTTCGTGGTCTGGGAGCACTGCTGGGACACTCTAATCTTGATTGCATTTGCTTTTCAGGAAATCCGTCGTGGCAACCCCAACTTATGGCCTAGCTACGCAGCGCGTTTGGACCGAAGGCCGAGAAATATTGCAAGTATGAGATTTTGCTTTTGGCCTGTTTGGGGGTGTTATGCTTCTTGGCGGGTGGGTTGGCCGGTCTTGGGGCATTCCTGGGAAGGTCTAATACCGGGTAGAAGTGGTTGGGACAAAATCCAGGCCGATTTTTTTTTGGCTATTTCTGACATTTTGCTCAAAGTAGCGTTTTCGGGGGCCTGTTTGGGGGGCTTCCTGGTGTTTGTGGGTGGGTTTCGGGGTCTGGGCGCACTGCTGGCTACATATACTTTACTTTGCAAGAGGTTTGAAGCAAATCCATGGTGGCAGAGGGGAGTTAGGGCCTAGCTGCAGAGCGCGCGCGGAGTGATTTGGGAAATTTGTGAAAAATTGACTAAGTCCCCATTTTTGTACTTTTGCTCTTTGGCTGTTTGGGGGTCTTCTACTCGTTTTCTCCTGGGTTGACAGCTCTGGGGCCATTGCTGGGAAGCTCTAATACCGGATAAAAGTGTTTTGGACCAAATCCCAGGCGGAATTTTTTTTGTGTTTTTGATGACTTGCTTGCCTTTGAGGTGCTCTTAGGGGGGGTTCCGTCTGATTGTGGGTGAGTTTCGTGGTCTGGGAGCACTGCTGGGACACTCTAATCTTGATTGCATTTGCTTTTCAGGAAATCCGTCGTGGCAACCCCGACTTATGGCCTAGCTACGCAGCGCGTTTGGACCGAAGGCCGAGAAATATTGCAAGTATGAGATTTTGCTTTTGGCCTGTTTGGGGGTGTTATGCTTCTTGGCGGGTGGGTTGGCGTGTCTTGGGGCATTTCTGGGAAGGTCTAATACCGGGTAGAAGTGGTTGGGACAAAATCCAGGCCGATTTTTTTTTGGCTATTTCTGACATTTTGCTCAATGTAGCGTTTTCAGGGGCCTGTTTGGGGGGCTTCCTGGTGTTTGTGGGTGAGTTTCGTGGTCTGGGAGCACTGCTGGGACACTCTAATCTTGATTGCATTTGCTTTTCAGGAAATCCGTCGTGGCAACCCCGACTTATGGCCTAGCTACGCAGCGCGTTTGGACCGAAGGCCGAGAAATATTGCAAGTATGAGATTTTGCTTTTGGTCTGTTTGGGGGTGTTATGCTTCTTGGCGGGTGGGTTGGCGGGTCTTGGGGCATTCCTGGGAAGGTCTAATACCGGGTAGAAGTGGTTGGGACAAAATCCAGGCCGATTTCTTTTTGGCTATTTCTGACATTTTCCTCAATGTAGCGTTTTCGGGGGCCTGTTTGGGGGGCTTCCTGGTGTTTGTGGGTGGGTTTCGGGGTCTGGGCGCACTGCTGGCTATATATACTTTACTTTGCAAGAGGTTTGAAGCAAATCCATGGTGGCAGAGTAGAGTTAGGGCCTAGCTGCAGAGCGCGCGCGGAGTGATTTGGGAAATTTGTGAAAAATTGACTAAGTCCCCATTTTTGTACTTTTGCTCTTTGGCTGTTTGGGGGTCTTCTACTCGTTTTCTCCTGGGTTGACGGCTCTGGGGCCATTGCTGGGAAGCTCTAATACCGGATAAAAGTGTTTTGGACCAAATCCCAGGCGGAATTTTTTTTGTGTTTTTGATGACTTGCTTGCCTTTGAGGTGCTCTTAGGGGGGGTTCCGTCTGATTGTGGGTGAGTTTCGTGGTCTGGGAGCACTGCTGGGACACTCTAATCTTGATTGCATTTGCTTTTCAGGAAAACCGTCGTGGCAACCCCGACTTATGGCCTAGCTACGCAGCGCGTTTGGACCGAAGGCCGAGAAATATTGCAAGTATGAGATTTTGCTTTTGGCCTGTTTGGGGGTGTTATGCTTCTTGGCGGGTGGGTTGGCCGGTCTTGGGGCATTCCTGGGAAGGTCTAATACCGGGTAGAAGTGGTTGGGACAAAATCCAGGCCGATTTTTTTTGGGCTATTTCTGACATTTTGCTCAATGTAGCGTTTTCGGGGGCCTGTTTGGGGGGCTTCCTGGTGTTTGTGGGTGAGTTTCGTGGTCTGGGAGCACTGCTGGGACACTCTAATCTTGATTGCATTTGCTTTTCAGTAAATCCGTCGTGGCAACCCCGACTTATGGCCCAGCTACGCAGCGCGTTTGGACCGAAGGCCGAGAAATATTGCAAGTATGAGATTTTGCTTTTGGCCTGTTTGGGGGTGTTATGCTTCTTGGCGGGTGGGTTGGCGGGTCTTGGGGCATTCCTGGGAAGGTCTAATACCGGGTAGAAGTGGTTGGGACAAAATCCTCGCGGAAAAGCCTTTTGGCACTTTTTGTAACTTAGGGTTCGTTAGGGTTAGCCCTAGCAGCAGGATTGCATGTGTTTCGGGGTGTTCTAGATTTTTGCAACTGAGTTCTGGGGTCTTAGAGCACTCGTGAGAATGTGTAATTTTGGTTGCAAGTCATTTGAAGAAAATACATGGTGGGAAAGGGGGGATTTGGCATAGTTAAAGAAAGCCTTTGCCACTATTCTTAACTTAGGGTTCGTTAGGGTTAGCAGTATTTCTATTGCATGTGTTTGAGTGGGGGGGATTTCGAGTCTTGGAGCGATGCTGGCTATGGCTAATTTTGCTTGGTTGCTTGCAAGTGGTTTGAATGCAATCCACGGTGGGTAAGGGGTAATTAGGAAGGGGGTACTTCGGCCTACTTTTACTTTCAAAGTAAGTTTTGTCACCAGTTTTCTACTAGGCCTCGTTTTTTGAGATTTGATTGGGGGTCTTCTACATTTTTGCGACTGGCTTTAGTAAGGGTCTGGGTGGGAGCACTGCTAGGAAGATCTAATTTTGTTCTAAAACACAGTTTACTGTACACCTAGCTTGAGGGGAAAGATCCGCTACATTAATTTGCCCATACTTATTTATCCTTCAAAAGGTGACTCAGACAGAGTACGCACTTTCCGAAATATTGTACTGTCTACTAGGAAAATCAAATTGTGACTTTTTGCACTCCACAGCCTACATACCTTATATTAATTTATCAGTGGTGTTGTAATATTATATCACTTCCTGTTTTTCGTTGAATAATTACAGGCCGGGTTTCAGTCTCTGCAATGGGGAAAAAAGGATGGAGTCAGGCTTCACAGTAGCGAGCCACAATTCAGCATCAGGCAGGCAGTGGACAGGGTGTCTTCTGGTGACCAACATCGATGGACGAAGCGTCGGCTGCAATGGAGGAGTGCCGCTAATAAGAGGATTTTTTTTCTGCAGGCAACTTACTTACCACTTCCAACAGGACCACTACAACCACATAGATACAGTATCCCTTGCCTTTTTCTCTGACTGTGACTGCATTTCTTGGATCTCTCTCTGCTTCTAAATTGATCCCTTAACACATCACTTAGTCCACTCCACTATCACATCTGCACCACACATAGTCATTTGTAAGTGCTCCTACGTAATTCGCAAGTCGCAGCATGCCCCAGGCCGTAGAGGACTGGGATGGCCCCAATGATGAAGCATGTCACCAAGGGGCAACCCTGGTGAGTGAGGGGACACCTAGAAAAAAAACAATTTCTCCTTTTCTATCTACTATACCTTCCAGACCAATCCCATTGAGTGTTGTTGTGAATGGATTTATAGTGACCAGCAAGGCTCTCGGGTATCTGGCTACAGAGACCTTATGTTGAATATCGTTATCAATAATTCCACACAGGCCCTGTACTGTTGCATTCTTTCTTCCACAGTTGTCGAATGTACTACTTACTTTTCACTGACATGCATGCAGTAGTGCATGCACTTTCAAAGATTGATGGATAGGTTTGTACCCAAAGAATTGTTTATGTTCAATTGTTTGTCTATGCTGTGCTTTTTTTTACAGGGTGTCTTCTGGTGACCAACATCGATGGACGAAGCGTCGGCTGCAATGGAGGAGTGCCGCTAATAGGAGGATTTTTTTTCTGCAGGCAACTTACTTACCACTTCCAACAGGACCACTACAACCACATAGATACAGTATCCCTTGCCTTTTTCTCTGACTGTGACTGCATTTCTTGGATCTCTCTCTGCTTCTAAATTGATCCCTTAACACATCACTTAGTCCACTCCACTATCACATCTGCACCACACATAGTCATTTGTAAGTGCTCCTACGTAATTCGCAAGTCGCAGCACGCCCCAGGCCGTAGAGGACTGGGATGGCCCCAATGATGAAGCATGTCACCAAGGGGCAACCCTGGTGAGTGAGGGGACACCTAGAAAAAAACCAATTTCTCCTTTTCTATCTACTATACCTTCCAGACCAACCCCATTGAGTGTTGTTGTGAATGGATTTATAGTGACCAGCAAGGCTCTCGGGTATCTAGCTACAGAGACCTTATGTTGAATATCGTTATCAATAATTCCACACAGGCCCTGTACTGTCGCATTCTTTCTTCCACAGTTGTCGAATGTACTGCTTACTTTTCACTGACATGCATGCAGTAGTGCATGCACTTTCAAAGATTGATGGATAGGTTTGTACCCAAAGAATTGTTTATGTTCAATTGTTTGTCTATGCTGTGCTTTTTTTTACAGGGTGTCTTCTGGTGACCAACATCGATGGACGAAGCGTCGGCTGCAATGGAGGAGTGCCGCTAATAGGAGGATTTTTTTTCTGCAGGCAACTTACTTACCACTTCCAACAGGACCACTACAACCACATAGATACAGTATCCCTTGCCTTTTTCTCTGACTGTGACTGCATTTCTTGGATCTCTCTCTGCTTCTAAATTGATCCCTTAACACATCACTTAGTCCACTCCACTATCACATCTGCACCACACATAGTCATTTGTAAGTGCTCCTACGTAATTCGCAAGTCGCAGCACGCCCCAGGCCGTAGAGGACTGGGATGGCCCCAATGATGAAGCATGTCACCAAGGGGCAACCCTGGTGAGTGAGGGGACACCTAGAAAAAAACCAATTTCTCCTTTTCTATCTACTATACCTTCCAGACCAACCCCATTGAGTGTTGTTGTGAATGGATTTATAGTGACCAGCAAGGCTCTCGGGTATCTGGCTACAGAGACCTTATGTTGAACATCGTTATCAATAATTCCACACAGGCCCTGTACTGTCGCATTCTTTCTTCCACAGTTGTCGAATGTACTACTTACTTTTCACTGACATGCATGCAGTAGTGCATGCACTTTCAAAGATTGATGGATAGGTTTGTACCCAAAGATTTGTTTATGTTCACAATTGTTTGTCTATGCTGTGCTATTTTTTCTTGTCTCCCAAAACCTTTCCCAAAAACCCCCGTACCCATCCATTTTTCAAACCCTAACCCTCAATAAATCCACACACTTGCTGGGGAGGATAAGGTGATAGCAACAGGCTGGTGAAGAAATCCGAGGATATATTCTTACTCTGCTTGACAAAGAACCATTGCTAATGTGAAAGAACTTCAACCGAATTAGTAGTTATACTTTACCATTTGTTAGGCTACAATGTGGAACTGTTCTACTGTACTTCTGTCACCTGCTATATTCTCAGTTGTACCGTTGAATTGCTCAGGAGGACAAACCAGATTTCATTTTCTTTTTTTTCATAGGCATGTAACTGCCACTGTGTCACACCACTAGTACCACCGCTATGAGGAAATTTTATCCGACCAAGATTGCCAACCTTATTCGCTGTTTCCCGTGGAGCCAGCCCTGGGTCTAGCCCTACTTTCAAACACAAATTACAGGTAAGATAAGCGTTTGGTGGTTTGGGGGTATAATGGAGTATTAGTAGGAGAGACGAGAGACTGAAGGTAGTACTACTAAAGTCCTAGGACTCTTGGATTCACTTCACTTAGTCTGTGAGAGGCACTTAGTGTTGAAAACCTTTGGGCATTTACACTTAAAGGAAGAAAATGGAACTAAACTTTCAGGAAAACAAAGTCGCTGTTAAACCCCCACCCACCA
Organism: Lissotriton vulgaris; assembly: GCF_964263255.1. Classification (NCBI taxonomy): domain Eukaryota; kingdom Metazoa; phylum Chordata; class Amphibia; order Caudata; family Salamandridae; genus Lissotriton; species Lissotriton vulgaris. Next base: position 645,179 of record NW_028255629.1, read on the forward strand.
GGCAAGCAGTAAGAAACGGGTATGCTCAGATAAAGTTTGAAAAAGTATATTTATATCCCTAACAAAATAATCTCCCGCAAGACCCTCCCTAACCCCAACGATTGTCCTTCAAAAGTCCCCAAAAACCCAACTCCCAATTCCCACCCCCCAAAAGTCTCTAAAAAAGGGGCAAGGGACACTATGGGTGGATGCTGTCAACTTTTTGGGCCAGGGCATCATGCTCCTCGCGGAGCAAGGCGTGCTCTACGCGGAGCCCCTCCAACTCCTTTGAAAAGTGGTGGAGCTCCTGCTGGAGGCGGGACACCATCAGGGTACTGCGGCGCAGGCGTGCCTTCAATGCCTTGTAGGTGCAACGGCTGTGAGAGGAGGAAGCTGTTGTCCTTGCTACTCGGCGGTGGCGTTTGGCTTTGGCAGCCCGGCTCAGTCTGGGTGGACCACTGTGCTGGGTGGCACTGGCAGCCCGTGGGGGAACGGAGGCCGATGCAGACGACGTAGTTGTTGTGGTCGACTGCACACTTTCTTCGTCCTCCAGGGCCACCAGCTGCCGATATTCGGCCACAGTGGCATCGATCCTCCGTTGCCGGGCCGCTCTAGCCAGCTCCTTCCTCCTTGTTCGTTTGGAAGGAGAACCTATATGAAGAAAGAAAGACATAGTCTGTAACCAATGCTCTTTAAGATTAACTCAATCATTCAGCAGAAATTTGTGTTGCACTACAACTAGCAACTTGCAAGCGCATTACATAACTATTGAGGCCAGTATCTATCTAACCTCACACTTCTTCATCCTTGCTCTAACATTAGTGGGAGTTTAAGGAACAAATTCTACGAGCACTATGGACTTCCATTGGAGTCGACTATGAAAGTACACCAGTCTTATTCTTCTTCTTGTCTCTTGTTTAGGAAAATTGGTACGTTATCTTCTGCAAGCCGGCATAATGCCAGCGCAGTAAACTTGCACCAGAGAAAAAGAGACGCACGCCATGAGGAGTGACCTAGACTTGCGTTGCGTTACTGTACCCGTCCAGTACATGCAGGTGGTGAAGCTCTTACTTTTCTATTACGGGTGGCACTGAGAATACTCTGTTACAACTCAAGGGCTACTGCTTAATTAATTTAACTTTCACCCTACAGTGGAAATGAGTACTAGTAATGGAAAATTGAAGAAGATAAATAATCTGATTATCTATCACTTCACATGGGATGTTTTTGCTTATATATGGGATGACTTTAGGTGCTTTGCTTTTTATTGAGTGACCAGTGATACATCCACACATGAATGACTGAGTACTACTAAACTTATTAAGAGAGGTAGGGAGTGGCCACCGTAATAACCGGATCTATGCAGTGCTTGCAATACAAACTACTGCTACTATTGATGGTAGTATTTGGACAAAATTAAAACTTCTTTTCCTTGCCTTTCCTACACTGGAACGGACGTGCGGGTGCAGTGTTACATGCTCTTCAAAGTTACACTTAGTTCATCCACTGACCGTCTACTCTCTCTAGATCATGGGTACTCACAAACTTTCTCTCAGGGGCTACATTTACAGTGTAGTTTGGGGCCGAGGGCCGCACTGGTGGGGGCGGAGTCAGAGGGGGCGGGGCTAAAGCAAAACGATAACTTGTGACCATGAGGTTGCACACAGGTCCCTACAGCAGATGCCCTCATCCACTGAGCCACCAGACCCAGCATTTACATACATCTCTCTCCCTCCTGCTCTCCCTCCTGCCCTCCCTCTCCATCTCTCTCTCCCTCCTGCCCTCCCTCTCCCTCCCCCTCTGTCATCTCACTGTGTGTGTATCTATCTGTGTCAGCCTTCAGCCCGGGTTGAGACCGCTTCCTCAACGCGCACACACAGACAACAACACCAAAGTACTTAACAGGTCTTTAAAAGACCATTAACATATTATTGAGGCTTTGTTTGTTGTAGCGCCCCTGCTTCTCCACCCTGACAATCACTGCTTGCCCGGCCCCACAGAGCAGAGGCTTTGTTCTATTTCACCTCTTTGTGGCCTTGCATCTCCACTCTGCTCTGTGGGGGCCGGGGGAGCAGTGATTGTCAGAGTGGAGATGCAGGGGCGCTAACAGGTGAAATACAAAAAAGCCTCTGCTCTGTGGGGGCCGGGGGAGCAGTGATTGTCTGCAAGGTCTGCGCACCGCCAAGGAAGGCTTGCCGGGCCACCACCGGCCCGCGGGCCGTACTATGAGTACCCCTGCTCTAGATACACATATGCTATCTAAGAGTCAGATAGTAGCATGATCCAGGTATATGGACACATACAGTTTCTGTGTCACCCACCCAGGCTGTTGTCCTTCCACCCATCATTGCTTCATCATTCACCCAGCCATGCATCTCATATTCTTGCCTTCCCAGCTAGTCTTCAATCTCAATAAGTAAGGAATATATAAGAGCTTACCTCTGGCCGCCACCACCACCGTCTCAACTCTCACAGCCGCCGCCTCCTCCCCTGAAGAATCGCCCTCCGCCTCCGTGTCGAGCACCACCACCTCCACACTGGCCCCGCCACCAGATGTTCCACCTACAAAGTACATTTAAGAATGTTAGAATAAAGCACTCACTAGTCTTTGGTCTAGGAATGAAGACATGTGAAAACAATGTAATTTGTGACTGTCTACGTTAAAGTTAAAAAAAATGTCCCTTTTTCCAGGGAAGGTTGTCTTGCTGCACTTTTTGGCACAACTGATGAAGGCTGTTTTTTTAACACGCACCATTTTTCTCCACACAGACAGAAGATGGACTTCTAACAACAAGATCAAGTTGAAACCAGGTGAGAGCTCGGCTCGACCACAAGAAATGTCTTCAATTAATCGTCAGCACTAACCACTTTTCCATTATCAGTTAAACGTTTAGTTTTATTATGACTTCATTTTAATAAATGTGTTTACTTTTAATAAAGCTTTTAAACTTAAATACAATCTGTGTTTTTTGGTCCAGACTAGAGTGACTGAGCGAAAGGTTTTGCAATTTTTGCAAGCATGAGTCCAGATAGAACACTTCAAAAGACATTATGGACAATCCCAGAGGACTGCACTAAGTTGATAGAGCTATTGCTGACTAGAATCATGGGAGTTTCGCCAACCGTGCAATCTTAGTTAGCTACACAGACAGACTAATAAGAATAATCTAGTAATACCACAGGGAGTCATAGTAGAGGCAGGATAAGAATTTAGATACAGTCTACAAGAAGATCAAAGACAATTTTGAAAAAAGTCAAATGAGGAACGCTAGGAAAAATAGGTACTAGTCTAAAATGAAAACTTACTGGGGCCAGCAGAGGAGCCCTCGCCTGCCCGATCCTGGCCCTGTTGAACAGCATCCGCCGCCTGCTGCTCCTGTGTCCTCCTCTCGCCCCTGGGGGGAGCTGACGTACAACATGAAAGAAAGAACAGAAAACATGGATGATTGTTGCTTGTCAATGTCAACCAAATCAAACATTTCAAAAGAACAATAACAAAATATTTCCGCGAAATTATATTGATTAGGGTTAGTTTTCATTTATTTGCGGACCTGTGACTTCGAAAGTCACGTAACTCACTAAATAAAGTACTGAAACGTTCACCTAGGACTGGCAGGCAGCAGTCCGCAGGCAAGACGCAAAGTGACAGACAAACTCCATTGTGATTTCAGTCAGATCAGTGACAACACTAACAGTTGCCTGCTACATTACCAGTCATTTAAATAGTCAAACTATCAATCCACCGCCACTATTTTTCTTATTGTCAGGGGTACAAAGGAGGGGGCAGATTTAAGCCCCTTGCGGCTCTTTTGCGCCGTTCTTGCGTGACTTTTGTGACGCAGCAGCTAAACAAAAAAGGGCGCCATGGTGCGGCGTATAATATTATAACAACGTGACGCATTTGGGAGATGCATCCCGTTATAAAGCCCTGCGCCATCAGGGGGCGTTCCGGCGCAAGGGAGGGCATTCCTGCGCTGGAACACATCATAAAGTGGCTGAGGGAAATCTACAAAATTTCAATCAGTCACCTTTAGGACAATGATGCGTCACACAAACCCTGCACCTGCTTGAAGCAGACGTACGGCTTGACCCAGCATTGGGGAGATAGGGTACCCCAGAGCATTGCTGGAGCTGCGCCATCGTTGCGACGCAACTCCAGCAGTAAAGCTTCGGTGACGTTTTGGGCCCATGGTGCGCCGCATTGCAAATACGGCGCACCATGTTTGGTGGTGGTAGCGGGCCGCACAATTAATGGCGCATCCCTGCTACTTTGCAGGGATGCGACGGTAATTGCAATTCTGCCCCTTAGGGGCATACTTACTTACGCGTTCTGGCGCAGCTCCAGAGATGCGCCAGATCAAATGCGTCACGCAAAACTACCCTTGCGACACGGCAGATGCGCCTCATTTACAATGCGGCGCGCCCTGGCGCAAGGGTAGGCACTTGCGTGACGCATCTCGTCACGTAAGAGCGGCGCATCGCTGGAGTCACGTCGCCAACGCAATGCAACTCCAGTAATGCTCAGGGCCACCCAATACTTAACATGCTGTGTCAGTCCTTTCTCCTGCTTCGAGCAGACATAAGGAATTGAATTGACGTAGCAGCGTTGCAGAAGTGCCTGCGTTAAATCTTGTAGATTTCACGCAGGCAATTTTGCAAGGCGCACAGCCGCCGGACCGCCCATCCTGCGTACTAGGAACGCACCCATTGTGGTGCAAGCCCATGGCTTTATAACGTGACGCATCTCCCTAGATGCGTCATGCTGTAAATGACTCGCAGGGATGCGGCACGTTTACGCCGCTGTTGCGTCACGCAAGGTAACGTAAACGTGGCGCAAGGGGCTTGTAAATGTAATCTGCCCCCTAGTGTCTAGCATTACGCAGTTCTGTAAAGTACACTCATACATAATAGTTACTCAGGCCAATGAGACCACGAAATAGAAAACAAATAAGCATAGTAGCAACGCCACTGAGAAGGAGAGCAGTGCACCTGAAATGCACAGAAGATTTTGAAATATAATTTAACTACAATGTAATCGTCATCAGCGGCATTATTGGCTTGCTCCATGTAAAAAACAAATATTTGCAATACAACAACACAGAGCAGGAGAAAACATCATAGTAGTGAGTGATTAAATGGCTACTACTACTCACCAAGCCCGGGGATCTCCAAGCCGAGCTGGTCCAGCAGGTCGCGCTCGCGGTCCAGGAGGTCCGTCCAGCGATGGGTGACCTGGCTGTAGGTGCGCTGGACCCCGTAGAGGTGGGATATGGCCCAGCACACCTTCTCCCACCGCTTCCGGCGCTCCCGCATGTTGTAGCCGCCGGCCGCGATCCTGCCGCCTCCCGCGATGGTCCTTGGCAGGCGGCGCTGGACGAAGTAGACCAGCGCGCCCACTTCCTCCGGGCTGAATGTCTCCCGTCGCGTCACCTGCTCCCCCCTCAATCTCCCGCATGCTGTCCTGGCACTGGGTCCAGCACTACTCCCCGCCGCCGCTGCGGCCCTCAAGTGCCTGGGCAGCTTCACGGCGCCTGGCTTGACCATGGTCTGGGCAGGTAAGGTAGGAAGAAGTAGAAAATTAAGAAAGAATAGGATAGGGAAGAAGAAAAGAAAAGAGTTTAAAAAAGTAGTTTAAAAGTAAAGAAAAATAGCAGAAAAGACAAAAATATACAGCTAGGAAAAGAGAGGGATAGATAAGAAGCAAAATCGTAAAAAAAAAACTGAAAACAAGCAAAGGATGGCAAAGATACCAAGAGGATTAAACACCATGCCCAGACACAGGAAATGAATGAAAAACAAGATGGCCGGCGCCCGTTCACGAGCGCGAAAGTAAGCTCGCGCGAGATTTTCCTCGCGATCTCGTGCGAACCTCTAGATTTCCCGCGCGATCTCGTGCGAACCTCTACTCGCAATGCGCTTACTGCACGAGATTATACATAGCGGGCGGAAACGGAAATACGTCACGCAAACAAAATGGCCGCGCCCGTACTCGACCTTGGGGTAAATTCGCGTGTTGCGCTGCAAGCGGCTCGCGAATACTGCAAAAAAACTCGCGAAACAACAAGCCGCAAAAAAATAAAATGGTCATTCGCACGAATTGGCGGCTTCAGCGGTCGGTTTCGCATGACGCCGCGCCCCGCGAATAGCGCGAAAAAACCGAAAAACGATTTTAGCAAAAGCAAAAGCAATGAGCAGGTGCAAAAGGTCAACCTCATGATTTGTAACGATTCTCTGTAGTGCTTCCTGAGGGGGCCCTCCAGAATTCGGTTGCCTGCTTGCAACTATTGTGTGACCCTGCTCTGACCTTAACTGTATGCCACAAAGGTCCTGATTTACAGCTAAAGGAGCAGACAAGCAGGTGCCAGGCTGGAACTTGAAATTCTTTCAGTGACACATTAATTAGCCCCTAATTCATTATTGTCAGTTGGGGCAGGGCAGGTGTTGTTAATAAACTAACCCCAAATTAATTCATGTCAGTTCAAGCAGGGCAGGTGGGCTTGCTTTTCCCCCCATCTTCTACAGTGATGATGAACCAGAGGGTGGCATTGATGTAACAGAGGGTGGCATGGGTCAAAGAGAGGGTGCCAGTGGTGAAACAGAGGGTGCTGGGAGGCTGTGATGATGAACCAGACGTAGAAACAACATAGTCGCGACCGTTGCGAGCCGACAAGTAAGTTCGCAATTGCGAACTAGTACCAAATCCTCGCGAACTGGCAGAAACACTTGCGAACACAAAAAAAAAAATCCGCAAATTTGCGAGAATTCGCGGATTTTGCGGATTGCGAATTCGCAAATCCGCAAAATTCGCGAACGCGAGATTCGCAAAATTCGCCCATGCTTACCCTCGATAGATGCTTTGTAGAGCAAGACGATAGACGGTCTTCTGGTGGCGTGACAGATATTTTGGTTAAGTAAAAGTGGGTCGCTCCCGCAACTTTGTTTGGTTCTTTGTTTGGTTCTTGGTTTAATTCTTGGTTTGGTTTGATTCGGCTACTGCAGTAATCGAAGCCGAAGGGCTCGTATATTTGCGAGAGTATCGATAGTTGATAACCCCTTGAAGTTTGAAGCTAGATTAGTGAGCTATAAGATGCCTGGTCTTAGCAAAATTAGGAAATGGTTTAGTTGTGGTTGCAACAAGGATTCCCGATTGGAGGACTCGTGTCCGATACCTCCGGTTGGAACTCCAACTTATGAGCTGTATTCAAAACACGGAGTGGGTCCTATCACCTATAATGAGGTATGGATCCGCTATACTAGGAAAGATGGTGTCTTACGATGGCCCCAACATGGTAGTTTCGAATCAAATATTTTAGATAACCTAGAAGTTGTGCTGTTCAAGAAGAAAGCCCGGCCGGCAATGTTTGACTCTTTCCGCCTTTGGCGTAAGGAAGCCAAACAGCGAGAAATTAAGCAAGCAAAGAGAGATAGGAAAGATAAGAATATGTCAGTGCTACAAGCTGCTAGGCAGTTTAGGGAAGATGGAGAAGAGCGTGCGAGTGAAGTTTTAGATAGACAGCGTTGCATGGCTATCGATAAATGTTATCCGGCCTTGCCGTCTTCTCCTCCAAAAGTGAATGAAAACCCTGAAAAAGATCCTTTGATCTCTCATTTACTGAGATTGCCACCCCCCTATGTGCAGGGTGCTACTGCACCTCCATTACCCCCGGTTGTTCCACCCTTTGTTGTTCAACCTCCTGCTGTTGTTCAGCCAACCGGTGCTCCACAGATGGTTTAGCCTCCTCCTGCGCAACCCATTCTAGGGTCGCCAGCTTTGCTACCAGCTTTGCCTCAAACTCCTTTACCTTCTGCTTCTGCATCTTTGACTTCCACTGTTCTTGTCCCTACACCTTCTTTGCCTCAGAATACTTATTCTCCTGTTCTTATGTCTCCTTCTTCTCCTTCTGCTCGAAAACGAATGACTGAGACTGTTGTTAATCTGTTGTCACCATTGTTTGGGTCACTGAATATGACCCCTGTTTCGGAACGCAAGCAGAGTCGTAGTCAGCTTCCTAGTTCCGAGGAACGGACAGTGTTGGATTTGTTGGCTCGTGGGTGGATTTTAAATGCTCCGAGGTATGATTTGCCAGCGGTTATGGATGTTTTCTTTCAGTGGGAACCGCCTAAGAAAAGGTATGTTTTTGATGTCATGTGTACTTTTCTGCATCAGGAATGGGAAGATAATGAATTGGGTCCGATTCCGCAGGATGTGCTCGATGTTCAGTCAGAGTTTGCTAAAGGGATGATAGTGGAATCTGATGTTACAGATGCCGAGAGACGATACTTGCTTTCAGATCTAGGCTTTCGCCTCAGACATTGTATAAACCTGATTCCTCTGTTAGGAGGAAAGTGAAACAGTACCCTATGAGAGAAGTTCCTCCTGTATGGAAAGAAGCAGTTCAGGCTAATGTAAATCAGGGTATTTTTGCGGCTCCGGCTCATTTTCAGCAAGTATGGGTACATGTCCCTTGGAAGAGAGCAGAGGTCTTGGCTCTTAAGCAGACCTTACCTGACCCTCGTAAGAATCCTGCTGGTTATTACAAGGAGTTGTCCCAGACAGTTGAAGCGTGTATTATGAATTTAGCTGACATCGATATGTTGATGGGTAATGTAGTCCCTCAACCTTTGTGGGCGAAGATTCGTCATGAGAATCAAGCTGCTGAATTAGGTGATACCTGGGCGAATATTGTTGCTGCAGATGGTAGGCAGGAGGGAGGTGCTAAACCTGAACCTCTAGTTTCAGAATTACCAGGTAGAATTATTAATTTGATGAAAACGATGATGCCCACTTTACGAGTGAATTGAGATAAGTTAGCAGCATGTAAGCAGAAGAAAGACGATAGTGTATCTGATTTCTTCACTAGGTTTGAAGAGACGTTTATAGATCATAGTGGTCAGGATATGAGTACGGAAGGTGGCCAAAAGTTGTTTGTGGATAAATTTGTCTTTAATCTGCTTCCCGAACTTTCTAATAAGTTAAAGGACTCTGAGAGTTCATGGGCTGTTTCTTCATCGGCCCGGATATTGGCTACTGCGTAATATTACGAGAATAGGGATAAAGATGATAAGGATAAAGTAGAGAAGAAAACTAAGGATCTAAAGACGAAAGTTCTTGTGCAGCAAGCTTATCCACCTCGTCAGAATCAGCCTCAGTTTCAGCAACCTCCACAATTTCAGAGATTGTTACAGAAGCCTGATCCCTGTGCTCCGCGATTCTTTCCTGGCCCTAATCAGTGTGCTTATTGCAGAGAGGAAGGTCATTACAAGAATAGTTGCCCGGCTTTGTTACAGCGTGCGAATGGTGTACCTAGTCAGAGAAGTCGTGGTAGTTTTCAGCAAGCTCCTAGGGGTAGGGGACGTGGCGTGATCCCCCAAAATGAGCGTTTCTCTTCCCTACAGAATTCCGCTAATTATTTTGACAGACAGAATGTTCCCAGTGGACAGTCTGCCCAGTATTATGTTGAGGATTACTATGTCGAAAGTGAGAGTTCTGGTTATAATGATAACTAGGACAGCCAAGGACAAAGTGAGGGAGTAGTGTCAGTTCCAGTAGATCAGAGTGGACCTTATGTTGAAGTGACGACATCAGGTGTGGTAGAACCTTTTCTTTTGGATACTGGTGCGACGAAGAGTTCTATTATGCACTCTAAACTTCCTGGCGCACCTTTGTCTGGCTTGACCAATGTTTCAGTAGGATTTTCAGGCGCCCCAGTTCGTAATCCGGTTTCTAGTCCTTTGTCCCTTTCCATTGGCCCTTGTGAATTGGAAGCTCCGCTTATTCTAACAACTGGTTGTGGTGAGAATCTGTTGGGTTTGGACTTGCTAAAAAGATTGTATGCGACCTTGCATTGTTCTCCTTCAGGAGTACAACTTACCCTTGGTAAGAAAGTGATTTCTCCAATGTATTTGTCTAAGGATTGTTTGCCACTGGAATTGCGTTCGCTTCCTGATACACTTTGGGCCACAGGTCCAAATGATGTTGGTCTTTTGCAGATTCCTCCGTATGTTGTTACCCTTAAGTCAAATGCTAGGCTGCCTCGTATTCCACAATACAGGATTTCGAGCGATGGTGAGAGAGCTCTTTTAGCAATTGTCTATGATCTGGTTGAGAAGGGTGTAGTTGAGGAAACGAGAGGTAATGTGTGTAATAGTCCTGTTTTGCCTGTCCTTAAACGTACTGATGTTTCTCAACCACCTGTGTACCGGTTTGTGATTGACCTTCGAGAGGTCAACAAGATTGTCGTGCCACAGTTTCCTGTGGTACCTGATATCACTGCTTTGTTGACTCTGATTCCTGCTTCGGAAGCTTGGTTTTCTGTCATCGATTTGAAGAATGCTTTCTTCAGTATTCCTATTGCTGAGGAGAGCAGGGATATTTTTGGCTTCTCATTAGGAGGCCAAAGCTTCCGGTTTAAGAGAGCTCCCCAAGGTTATTGTGAAAGTCCCTCCATCTATAGTCAAGCGTTGAAAACTCAGCTTGACGGTTTTGTGTTACCTGTAGGTGCTACTCTTATTCAGTATGTCGATGATTTGTTGATTACTGCTGATAATGAAAAGATTTGTAAAGAGGCTACTCTTTCTTTGTTGCGGTATTTGTCTGACCTTCATCATAAAGTGTCACCTTCAAAGTTGCAATATTGTCGCCAAGAAGTGACCTACTTAGGTCATCTCTTGTCGAAGGAGGGAAGGAGATTGACCCCAGAACGAATTCAAGCAATTGCGCAAATGAGTGTGCCATCCACACAGAGAGATGTGCGTGCCTTTTTAGGTATTACATCGTATTGTAGACAGTGGATTCCCAATTTTTCACTGTTGGCGAAACCTTTGTTAGCATTGACTCTGAAAGATACTCCGCATCCTCTTCCTTGGTCTGACGAATGTCAGAAAAGTTTTTCTAAACTACGCGATGCATTATGTTCGGCTCCTGTGTTGGGTACTCCAGACTATAGTAAGCCTTTCACGTTGTACGTGCACGAGAGAGAAGGTTGTGCGTTGTCAGTGTTGACACAACCATTTGGTGATAAGCAGCGTCCATGTGCGTATCTTTCATCGACAATAGATCCGGTAGCTAGAGCGTTGCCAAGTTGTCTGAGAGCTACAGCGGCCGCTGCTGTTTCTTTCCGACAGTCTGCTGGTCTGGTATTGGATAATATGTTGATTGTGATGGTCCCACATGCAGTGGATACCTTATTAAACAGGACTAAGATACAGCACCTTACTAGTGCACGTCTGTCAGGTTACGAGTTGACATTGTTGGCTAGTCATGTGTACATTAAAAGATGTAATGTGTTGAATCCAGCTACGATGTTACCGATCTCTACAGAGACGGATCCTCAGAAACAGCATGATTGTTTTCTTCGTACAGAGGAAGAAACGAAAGCTAGAGTTGACCTAAGGGATACTCCCCTTACGGATGTTGATGGTACGCTGTGGATAGATGGTTCGTGTTTTAAGCTTCCGAATGGTGAGACGACTGCAGCGTATGCTATCACAACCTTACATACAGTTGTTGAGACAGCACGCATACCAAAGAATTCTGCGCAAGCAGCAGAGTTGATTGCACTGACTAGAGCGTGCGTGTTGTCAGAAGGAAAGCAAGTGAATGTTTACACCGATAGCCAGTATGCGTTTGGTGTTGCCCATAGTTTGGGGCGTTTGTGGAGAACGTGGGTTCCTTACTTCTCATGGAACGAAAATTCAGCATGGACAGTTGGTGAATGAACTTTTGGAATCTCTCACTCTCCCAAAGCAGATTGCAATTGTGAAGTGTAGTGCGCATAAGAAAGTTGTGGACGATGTTGGTCGAGGGAATGCGTTTGCGGATGAAGTTGCAAAGGAAACGGCGAAAGACATGATGAGCCGTATGTATGTTGCAGGCCCAGCTAATTGGGTTATGGCTGGTGGAATGTGTGAAGACACAATAGAAAGTGCGAAAATGATTCAGGCTGAAGCGACTGAGAAGGAAGTAAGTACGTGGAGAGAGACTACGGGTAAGTTGGATCCTACAGGTTGTTGGGTTGAGTTGTCAGAACACCAGCAATGGTTGTTGCCAGACGCGTATGTGCTCCCAGTGGTTACTATGGCTCATGGAATGGCTCCCATCAGTTCAAAGGGAATATGCAAGTTGGTGGCTCCAGTTTGGCAGAATGCTGGAATTCCGAAATGTGCAGAGAACGTGGTGAAACATTGTATGATTTGTTTGAAGTATAATCCTCGTAAGGGAACTCCAACTCCAGCTGGTCATTTTGCTCCTCCGACGTATCCGTTTGAGGTGATACAGCTAGATTAAATTCATATTGAGAGATGCAATAACTTGAAGTATGTCCTTGTGGTTGTTTGTGCCTTTTCCAGATGGATAGAGGCCTACCCCCTAAAGGATAATACTGCCTTGTCTACAGCCAAGGTTTTGCTGAGAGAATACTTCCCTAGGTATGGTTTGCCGAGAATTGTATGGTCAGACAATGGGAGTGAATTTGTGGGTCAAATCATGAAGAAAGTGTGTTCTGGTTTGGGAATAAGGCAGAAGTTCCATGCAGCGAATCACCCCCAGTCTGCTGGACTTGTTGAATGCTACAATGGTACCTTGAAGCTGAAAATAGCTAAGGTACAAGCGAGCACTGGTCTTACATGGCCGGATGCCTTGCCGTTGTTTTTGTCAACAAGGACGACAGTGCATTCTCGTGTTGGACTTAGCCCATACAAAATAGTTTTTGGTCGTCCAGCGAATGTTTGGGGTGTGCCTCATCCTAAAGTATTGAATACCCTATGTTGGTGGATTACTTACATGACTTGACTGCTAAATTATGTGTTCTCCACCAACAGGTCTATGACAGTTTGCCGACAGCTACTACAGATCCAGGACATTCAATCCTACCTGGTCACTACGTGTTGGTCAAGAACTTCCAGCGTACCAAGAATTTGGAACCCAGATGGACTGGTCCTTACTTAGTCCTTTTGGTTACTAGAACCGCTGTTAGAGTAGTCGGCAAAATGAACTGGGTGAATGCCACCCACTGTAAAAAAGTTCCTTTGCCTTTACCGTATGATCAGTGGGTGAGGGATGGTATAGCTGATACAGATTGCGAGAGAGTTCCCACATTCGTGCCTTTTGGTGCAACAAACTACGCAGATAACATCTAAGCGCAGGCAATGGGAGAAACTCAAACAAACTGATCTAGAATCTGCTCTCAAGACAAACTGCCCCCTCTGAAAGATAATATAGAGGAAGCGTGGACAGACTATGAGAATTGGCTCACAAAAGCACTCGATGATACTATACCCTGGACCACTAAAACACCTATAAGACGTCTTAAATCGGTACAATGGTTTGATACTGAGCTAAAAGTTGCCAAATCTAAATGTAAAAAGCTAGAGCGTATCTGGCGTAATAAATATGATGAAACAGCCAAACGTGAATACAAAATTAGCATAAACAACTATCACAAAATGATTAGAATAGCTAAAAGGAACTTCTTTAGTAGAAGAATTGAATTAGCTGATAATTCTACTAAAGAACTCTTTGTCATTTATAAAGAGCTTACTTCAGCTGATAGGACGACAGCTCCAGATACCCATTCTACAGCAACTTGCGAAGCAATAGCGGATTTCTTCGTCCAAAAAGTAGAGAATATCTACAAAACTTTTCCAAAGATAAGGGATGATATGACTATTAATCATGCTATTAATGAAGAATCCACCGATATCAACCATCTAAGCCACTTCTCTGTGCCGGATAATACGGAAATGTTGAGAATCATCCGTAAAATAGTGAGTTGGGCCAGCAAGGGATTTTATTTCTATTATAAGTGGTCAGCTGATGCGGGACTTAACTTAATTAGTTACTCGCACTATTAGAAAATAGTCGCTGAGGAAAATGAATTAATAGTATAAGCAAATAATGTTACCACACTAACATTATATGAAATGATACAAAAACCAGGTATTTTAGAGTCAAAACAAGTTTGTTGTTTTACTTCAAAATAAAGAATTGATCATTTAATAAAATAGGGTACAGAATAATGTAAAATAAGATATACTGGGAGTATATTACATGTTCCACTGGTATATCGTAAAAGGTCTAAACTGCTAACAGAAAAAACAACATTGACTTCAACTTAGAAATTAGATGAAAATCAATCATAGTGGATGAATCAGGTGCAGAATAAGACACTGTTGTCGACGTTTCGGTCTAATTTCTAAGTTGAAGTCAATGTTGTTTTTTCTGTTAGAAGTTTAGACCTTTTACGATATACCAGTGGAACATGTAATATACTCCCAGTATATCTTATTTTACATTATTCTGTAGCCTATTTTATTAAATGATCAATTCGTTATTTTGAAGTAAAACAACAAACTTGTTTTGACTCTAAAATACCTGTTTTTTGTATCATTTCATATAATGTTAGTGTGGTAACATTATTTGCTTATACTATTAATTCATTTTCCTCAGCGACTATTTTCTAACAGTGCGAGTAACTAAATAAGTTAAGTCCCGCATCAGCTGACCACTTATAATAGAAATAAAATCCCTTGCTGGTCCAACTCACTATTTTACTTCTCTGCCCAAGCCCGCAAGGGTATATTGGGTTGCTCACCTCTTTGTAAACGAGAATCAACCGTAGCATACAATCAGGCTCTCCTAATGATGTAGCGCGCCCTAAGATCTTTAAGAACCAGGCTGAGCTACTGGTAGATCACATAAGCCATATGGCCAAACTATCGTTTCAAACGAGCCACATACCACAAGATTGGAAAACAGCTCAGGTCATTCCTATTTAAAAGAAAGGCTAATCTCAGCATCACCCAATTGGACAATTATCGTCCCATATCGCTTCTACTATTCTGTGCGAAGGTAGTAGAAAAGATAGTCAATGCCCAATTGATAAAACATCTAGAAGAGGGACACCATTTCCATCCCTCGCAGTCAGGATTCAGAACTTATCACTCTACTGAATCAGCCCTTCTCTTCTCTACGGAGCTATTAAGGAGTAGAGTAGATGAGGGAATGACAGCCGCGCTCCTTTTATTAGATCTGAGCGCGGCATTTGATACCGTGTCCCACTCTATACTACTATCACGTCTCAGCGAAGCTGGAATTGATGGCCCAGCTTATGAATGGATGCAAACATTCTTAGCTAATAGACAATTCCAAATCATCTCCCCCCCGTTTAAATCTGAAGTCCGAGCACTTAGGCATGGTGTGCCGCAGGGCTCAATCATGAGCCCTACATTATTCAATCTTTACATGGCCCCCCTGGCAGGGATAGTTGAGGCATATGGAGTCGAGATAGTGTCATACGCAGATGACATCCAGTTAGTGGTGACACTGTCTCGACCACCCGAGGAAGCCTCAGCTAGCTTCTCGGCCTGCCTTAGCGACCTAGCTAGATGGATGAATACCAACTGTTTATGCCTCAACGCTAATAAAACAGAGCTTCTTGGGTTGGGGAAAAATCCATCCATCTGGTTGTCTGCATGGTGGCCACCTGAACTTGGCGCCATACCTAAGCCCTCGAAACAGGGGAAAAATCTAGGTGTCAGATTAGATCATACTCTATCCCTCGAACACCACACTAGGGGGATTGCTGGCGAATGCTACGGCATCCTTAAAACCTTACGTAAAACTCTGGATTCCCTTCCTACCACAAATAGGAAAACCCTGATTCATGCTCTAGTAACTCCCCATTTAGACTATAGCAACTCATTGTATATGGGTTTGTGTAAAAAAGGCCTCCAGCGTTTACAATGCGGTCAAAATGCAGCTGCCCGCCTGGCACTTAATTTATCAAGATCATCAGGGAAAAGTGCCCTAGCCACACTTCACTGGCTCCCTATACGTGAGCGCATTACATTTATAACAATGTGTATGACGCATTGTATCGCCCAAGGAAGAGGGCCAAAATATCTCCAAAATGTACTTACCAAATATCAACCCAGACGATTTTTAAGATCTCAAGGATGTATGCTCTTCCAGGTACCCAGAATTAACCGGGCACGCATGGGCGGTAGATCCTTTACATATCTGGCCAGTAAACAAAGGAATGCACTACCCTTGGAGCTCAGAATGGAACCTTCAGAAAAAAAATGTCGTAAAAAATTAAAAACGTACCTGTTCCCGAAGGTATGAACCTCTCCGTCTGATCCCTCTATAATATTTTCCCCCTAACTTTTGGAATATCCACTCAGTCCTTGTTCAAAAAGCGCGGGGACACACTGTTTTCCTAGTGTAACCAGGCGCTATATAAAAGGCTTTTATTATTATTATTTATTATTATTTGACATGGACACGGTCAGAACGCGAGGATGATGATGTTCTGCAAGCTGCTGTGCCTCCTCATCTAAAGATTGACACCACCAATCCGGAACTTTTATTTAGGGATCCAACTGTACCTGATAAAGAACGTTACGATTTGAGGCCAAGAAAGCCTGTTGCTATGGACAAATAAAACCACATTTTTTTTAATATAGTGAATTACACCTTGTCAGATCAAGAGACTCTTTTTTACTTTTTCCTTTTTCGAGTCACCATCCGGACTCAGCTGCAGGGTCGCTGTACAGCCTTAAGGGGTGAGCCACGTATTGACACAAGGTCTGTGGTTCAGGGTCGTTAGTGCGATCTTGGCGCACACTTAAGTGAAGAAGGTAATAGCCGTGAGCAGCACGTTAGAGGATGGAGTTTTTTGAGTCTGATAAGTGTGTTAGGAAAGTGGATTCTAAAGTCCGAATATGTATATTGATTCGTAGCAAATGTTTTTTAATTATGTGTTTTCTTATGCTTGTGAATATTATGTTAGCTTATGTGGGTTGGATTTTCTATATCACACAATTGCCGCTTACATCTACCTCCCAACCTACTTTTTCTTTTTCTACTGTTTCTTCACATGAGCTTCATACGTTACCTGAACATGAGCAGACACGAAGAACAGAATTTGTGAGCAATTCGTTTATACAGATGTTGCATCAGCATCAGCTAGTCATAAATACCACGAATTGTTGGGTGTGTGGTCTTATGCCACATACTACAGATAAGGGAATGCCATATTTGGTTTTGCCTTTTTCGCCAAATGGGTCACTTTGGGCACTCCAATGAATGTTTATCTATGCGAATGAAGCCTCTTCTGCACGTTCTGTCAAAGACAATGCGAGTAATAATGCCTTGATACGGGGAATAGGTGATATGATTAGAGATATCGATGCGTATAACTCTATCCCTAAAGATGAGGTACGAGCATATGTCGGTTGGAATAAGACGACATATAGTGTTAGCTTGACGGAGAAAGAAAGACAGCGAAGGTCTCCTCCTATTTGGATTGTACCCCACCAACGTCATCTTTGTTTGCAAGGTAATGGTCAGAATCCGAGAGCTCAGATTGGTAAGAGTGTGTGTGTTCACACATACGTTTATACGTCCCAGAAATCTCCTCCATTCGTGCCAGCTAAAGGCACGTATTTTGTTTGTCACGACAGAGCCTACACATGGTTGCCATCTGATTTTTCTGGCACATGTTATGTGGCATTTCTGCTTCCCCCTACATACACTGCTGTTTTCGATTACCATAGGACAAGATATGGTAGAGGTGTTATCGATGCGAAAGATACTGTTGCACAAGAAGCTGGAGACTTCTTTAAGGGTTTCCTGCCCTTTTGGGGTCCTATGGCTAATAGTAGAAATATTCGTCAGCTTACGAGAGTGGTTGAGGCCACTATAAATGAGACTGCAGGTGCCCTTAGCAATATTACAGCTGAGCTTCAAGCGGATCGCCTTATGACATTACAGAATCGCTTTGTTCTAGATATTATACTTGCAGATAGAGGTGGGGTATGCAAATTGATTAGATCTAGTTGCTGCGTTTTCATACCAGATAATGCCCCGACAGTGTACCGAGCCATCTTTAGGTTACGTAAGTCTGCTGAATCTATACATGTAGACGAAGGTAATTGGTCGTTGATGGGATGGTTATGGGAATTGCTGTCCAAATGGGGATGGAAGATTCTGATGTTCCTTGGTATGGCGTTAGCTGTCCTTTTCTCGTGTTGCCTATGCATCCAGTGTGGTCCCGCCATTTGTAGTCTTTGTGCTACAATCTGTGTGAGAAGACCCGTCCCGAGAGAAGTGAAGGCTAATAAGATGATGTTACAGCAACACCTTGATGACCTGATGAGAATAGATATAGACCTGGATTCAGATTGACTTGAGTTTAGGTTCTTGCCTACGTAATGGCAAAAGGAGGGACTGAGGTTCTGTAAAATCTGCCTTGTCCTGTTATGTTATGGTTCCGTCATGATTTTGTTGGTGATGTTGTACCGTATTTAGCAAGTACGGCTAATATGGAGTGAATTCGTCATGTTAACTAGCGAGTTCATTACGTGTTCAGAGACTTTGTCTCGAATATGGGTTCCATTTTGTTTGTGCCTCCATTTTGGTGTTGCCATCACGTAGGCCCATGGAGGTATCTAGACGAACGAAGTTGCATGGGCTTCGTTGTTCATGCACTTATTAACTAAGCCTTTTCTTGACTCTAAGGTGCATTGTAAGGAACTGACCTCTCTATCTGAAACTGACCCTTTGCGAGGCCAATTTCCTTGGTTGATTGCTATCTGAGATTGCAAGTCAAAGTTCAGGACATCGTTAACTTTTAGCTTTTCTACACATGCCTTATCTTGCTCGTTATCTATCATTGTTTCCTTTTTATGTTCGTTAGTTACATGCATTGTGCTTTCAATTATGGGTTTGTCCGGCTTGTGAAAATTGAATTTGGGACATCCTAATAATTAACTTGTGGAGTTGGTACAATGTAAAGTGAGCCTTTTTAGAATGTGATAATGTATAGAAATGTGTTTCTATTGGTCAGAATTTGCTGCAGTGGGTGTCCATTTGTAATGTGAATATTGTGTATAAATACTGATGTCTTGCTCTACAAAATTGAGCAGTTTCTTGAGTTGTACACTGTGTTGTGTTGCTGGGATTACTGCTACTAGCTGCAGCTAATAAATTTGATCTCTGACGCCACCTAGAAGTATTCTGTGTCTCTGTTTGCCAAGACAGGAGAACCCGAAGACTTTGGGCGTGTCCCTGGCACCGCTGGGTTCTAAAAACCCGGTTCTTCATGTTACATTAATTTACATATTCAAAACAGGATAAAATATTCAATAATTAAATGTTTCATTTTTATATTTGTTAACATTAAATTATGTTTATTTATATGTTTAACTATTTTAAATAATTTCATTTAATTTAGCAATATTTCCTATGGGGTTTTATTTTAAGTCCCTACCTGCATAATATTCTATAGGAGAGTGTTGCAGTATCAGTATTTGGCCATGTGTGGTGCTGCACTTACTCCAGCTCTGAGTTGGAGAAGCTTTTTTTAATAACAAAAATGTTATTTTGAATTTGCATAGTAAAATGATAATATTTTCCCACCTGTCCATTGGCATACATCTGCCCAGTTATAAGGAAGTTATCAATATTAGAAAATACATCAAACACTGGAATGCCTATTAACCAGCGCAAAACAGACCCACCCTGAGCTTGACTAATTTGCTACTGTTTAGGGTTACTTTTTGGCTGTAGTAACTTTAGAAACACAGATTGTGATTAGCAGCAGGCTATATCTTTTGTTGCCTTATGCAGCTCCTTTCCTAAACATATCCCTAGCCCTCCTACACCCCTACATGCTCCTCCCTAGACACCTCCCTAAGCCTCCTAAACCACTGCTTGCTCCCACTTAAACCTCTTCAATTTAGAAGTAAGTATGCCCCTATTTCCATCCACACCCCCTGGTCCTTTCGGCATTTACTACTAAATAGTAAACTTACACATGTGAGGATCTCCACATAGAGAAGACAGGAGAGGTGGAGGTGGAGGTGGAGATTTATACTCACATGTTTGTGAATAGCATTTTGTACTACTTTAATACTACCATTCCAGTACTACTAAATGTACTACAAAATGCAGTTTGTGAATAAGCCCCTTAAACGGTGAATAGCATAAAGTAGTAAAGTTACTCTAAAGTTGAAGAGCAAACTTACATGTTTAACTTTCTCACAAGTGTAACTTACCTTTGTGACTAGCGCTGGCTGGTTCCACCCCTGACCAATCTCCTGCTTGATTTCAGGTGTGTTGATGCATTATTCTATCACACAAAAGTCCAGTACTGGAAACAGTTTCTATAGTGACCTGGATGCAGGTGCTCACCCCAGTTTGCAGGGGACTAGGAATAAATGAGATTCGTGCTGAGGTATACAGGACTCCTGAAACATCCATGGACCTTCAAACCTAGGGAATATTGACTCAGCTGCGCCCATCTCACACACCGTATTCCTGTCCCACAATCATGCCCCAAATGCGAGCTGACTCAAAGGAACTTGACACTTACCGGGTCATCAGGGACAGCAAGAAGGCAACAGTTCAATATTGCCACCGTAAGTGATTTAACCCATTGTACAAGACATTCACGCAGGTTTGTTGGAGATATTGCGCTTGATTAAAAAGGTAATGAAAGCACAGGACACAAGACAAAGAAATGGAGTACCCTGTCATAACATGTCTAGACTGCTACTTTTTCTGCGTGAAGTCTCTTACTGGGCATGAAAGGCCCACTTCAGAGCTGTCCCCGCCAGCCTAGGCCATCCCAGTGTGCACAGGATAAAAGGACTGCCCCTGCTGGACCTGAAAACTGACAGAGGGGGTGGGAGCCAATATCTCCCAACCAGCAAAGACCAGTTATCGATTCTTGGCTGTTCCTTCCTCGTGTTCTATATTTATCACAGTGGTGTGGTTAGGGCACAGTCTACGCCCAATCTTGACTCACAAAGCTCAGTAGGTTGCGAGAGAAGTTGCCACACTTGGGCCAGGCCGTTGGCCACTTGCAGGACATTTCAGAACAAAGATAACAGTTATGGTTAACTTGGTTTGCTGCATTTTGAGCATTGCTTGGTAGATTTCTTCGAAGAATACAGGGTGACAGTCTTGGAGAGGGGGGATAGTTGCTGGCTGGGGGTTGAATGTTTTGGAGGCACCATGTTCTATCTAGTGGGGGGGGGGTCTTTTGTATTTATTCTAGGAAAACACTTTTCGTGTGCACCTCACATGCGAGGTTGTTGCATTCAGTGTGTTGCATAGAACATTGTAGTTCTCTTTTTGTCTTGATGGTATAATGGAGCGGGAGAAGTGACTTTTGCCGGTGGCTTGGTATTGCGTGCTTCTGTTGTAAGCTTGTTTACACAGCTTTCGTGGAGGCATGGTGTAAATCATTTTCAAACACCTCCTTTGTCAGTCGGAACTAGCTGTGAGCTAATGGCGGGTTTCTCGTAGTGATAACAAAAAGCCCGGCTGAACACCCCGGAAGTGAAGCCATTGACGGTGCCTGCATCGCACCCTGCCCATCAGTGTACCGACAGGGAGGATCAGGCGCGTGACTAATGCCTATGAAATGGTTGCACTGCCAGCGCGGTCCAGGGGTGTTAGCTTTAAGCCTATTATAATGACGCTTTCGACGGAAACTGTGGGGCAATGAAGGCATATACCGTAAATGGAGTGATACGTGGTAAAGGGCATTGAAGGGGTGATGCTTGAAGTGGGTTAGAGTGAATGGGACGGTGTCTCAGCACAGTGATGTGAATGGGAAAAGGAGAATGTGAGACACGCAGAGAGGGAGTTCAAAGTTTATTTAACAGTCTATGTTTAAATATATGTAGACGTATTTAAACATTGCAGTTAAGTTCTGTTACTGTTTTAAAAATGAAATGAAGCACATGATTGCCAAACATACTATTCGGGTTAGGCAGGCCTTACTAATGTGTAAAGATATCCACAGTATGAATATTATAAATGGGGGTAGGGGTTTTGAAGAATATTTGGAGTCCCTACCCTGTTCACCCATACTCACAGCCAGAATATAAATGACAAAAGATGCTAGAGATGGCCCATTACAGAGCAGCTCACAGTGTTGCTCATTTTTTTCAACTTAAAACAAAGCATTGTTGCTGAGTGTAACCAGAGCGGGCTCGGTGGTGATTGCTGACCTCCTGTGCCGCTGTTTAATTCCTCTCTCTTCTTACCTAGTCCATCTTTGCCCCAGAATGGGGGTGCTGTGGATCTAGAGGAAGATATCTCAGGTTTACCTTCTCCATCCCAGCTCAACCTCTTTGACCGGTTGGTACTCACTCAGTCTCTAGGGCAGCCACCCAACCGCGGCTGCAAAGAAGCAAAAGAACTCCTCAGGAGGCATCACCCTGGGGTAAGTGATTTATCTGCTAACAATATTTCCAACTACCCCAGAATGAGCGAATTACTGGATCCATATAGCTGTAGTCACGGCCACTGGAATTATGCTGCTTGGGAGGGTCAAATTATGCAGCAGAGTTGACCAAGTTATGCAACAAGAAAATGCAAATTATGCGGCAGAACATGACACATTTGTGATAGTATTTCATGATTTTGTTGTTTTTTTATACTTGCTAACACTGTCTGGGAATAGGTTGCACTATATTGGTACCAGTTTAACATCTACATATAACAATAAGCAACAGAATGGTGACCAGTGAACCTTTCCCGAGAGCCTTTCACTACGTCGCAACACGCTGCTGCATTTTTAGTAACTTTTGATCCGTTTGACCTACAAACTATTTTTTGGGTTAAAATCTGCAGATTATGCAGCAGATGATGTATTTTGTGGCAAATGCGGCAAATCCCTAATTTTGTGAAAAACGCCTCACAATCACATAATTCCAGTGGCCCTGGATGTAGCTGACAAATAAATTACAGGCTCTGTATTTGTCAAACTTCCCACAATATGTAAACTTCAGGCATTTAGTATCCCTATATCGATAGTTTCCCAGCATGTATGGATTGATGGCTTTGTGTGTCTCTGACATCCAGAATCAGTGAATTTCAGGCTTGTTTTACCTCTAACTTCGCAGCGTGAGCGAATTACAGACTCTGTATATCACTAGCTTTTCCGAATTGATGAATATCTAGCCCTATATATCTGTAGTGTTCCTAAATTAGATGAATGCACGGTCTGTATGTGGTGTCTACCTTTCCAAACCAGGCACTGCAGTTTGAAGCATCAGCTATGGTGTGAATGGAGGCAAACAACTTTGGATTGAATCAGGAGTGGGTGGGAGAAGCTGGATTTGAGGGCATGGACTGTGGTGAAACCAAATGTATCCATGTTTTTAAAAGTGCCACAAGGTGTGATAATCCGAAAAAACACCCGAGTGTGGTGCATTACACAGAAGAAGGTGTGCAGATGGATTGGTTATCTTGCTTGAACCTAGTTTTAGAGGAGAGAAAAGGGGTAAACTCAGAAAGCCAATATCCCTGCCCTCACTTGTGTTCTGGAGGGGGGGGGGGGGTAGAATGAACCTCTAACAGGACACAAAGCACCCTAGGACCAGAGAGGAGAGAGGAGGGAATCAAAATGGGACGAGGCTTGTGGTATTAGACTCTTTAATCCACTGCTGCGATCAGCTCTGCTTCAAGAGGTTGGGAGTCTTTCTTAGTCCCTGGTAGATCCCATGCATGAATCCTTGCTGGATGGTGTGCAGAAGAGTTGGAAAGCCTTGTGGGTCTCGTGCTTCCATTGCAGCTTTATAGCAGGTGTTTACCCTTTTTGATTTCCAACTTGACTCATATCAGATACTTATGGCGGCCATTTTGTGGTCACTAGAGCACTGTCTGCCGTGGTGTTCACTTGTGGTGGGCATTTCCGATTACAAGAAAGAATTCTCTGCAGCTGCACATTTCTCTGAATTGATGTGCAATGACCCATCACATTAGTCTTCTCTTCTGAGTTTTTTTGTTTGCTTCCTTGCTGACGCTTGAGCGAGTTTTGACACTGCATTGTGGTTAATTCTCCTTGACGAAGAAGCATGATGACCGAAACTACTGATAATTTGACTGGTGGGCATTCTCAAAATGTTATTAAAATGGATTCCGATAATTCGTTTTTTGCATTTAATTGCAAAGGCAGCGCTTCTTTTATCTTTCATGAAGAGGCATTTAAGTACCTTTCAGTTTTTAATAGAAAGGGTTTAATTAGGCCAACACATCTTTTCTGAATCTATAGATTATCTTAATTTAATAAAACATATTGGTATAAATCTTTCGCCTCGCACATATCAATAAACTGTCTCTTGGTGTCTAAATAGTAAGATAATACCCAAACACGTGATGTTCATTGGAATGATTACGAGAGCATTAAAGAGAGATCTCTGTGGGAAAGTTTATTATCTGTTTACATTTGATGCATCATTAACAATGTGTAGAATGTATTTTCACAGAAGAAGTGTGTTTTTCTGTTATATGTTAACCAGGCCACATTTTAGATGGAAATGCCTTGTGGTTCAAGAAGTCAGTGACCTCTGTCACTCATTTACTTTCCTCCCTGACCTCCTTCTCTCCTTGCAAACTTTCCACCATACAGTCAAGCTGTGATGTACTTGTCTCTGTCTACTGTTATTCTGCTCTCAATGAGTTGTCAGTCACAACTCAAAACATTTCCAGTGTTCTTCCTTTGCTTCGCTGTGGCTGTTCATCCAAATAACCCGTTATTTTACGTGCATCTAGTTTTGTTCTAGCACCTCCGAATGACATTAGCTTAGAGAGGGCTGAATAAATATTCATGTAGTGGGTTAGTGCATCGGTGTTAAGGTAATGTGATGTTTATTTTTCATGTACTCTAATTTGCTGAAGAAATCGTGCATTTGATCACAAGACAGTGGCCCACATGCATCAAGCATTTTTGGAGTCGCAAACGGTGCGATTCCTTAAAATCGGCCGTTTGCGATTCCAAAAGTGCTGTTTGGGATGCATCATGCTATTTTAGAAATCGCAACTTTTTTGCGATTTCTAAAATTGCGATAGCATATAAGAAATCGAAATTTTGCGATTTCTTAAATGCTATGCATCATTTCCAAAAAATGTGCGATTTTTAGGTCTCGCCTGTCGATGCGCATGCGCATCGAGCAAGCGAGACTATGGGGGCTCATCGACTCTTTATCCAACTTGCAAGGAATCGTGGCGATTCCTTGCAGTGCCCGTGACTTTTAAGCTCAATGCGCATGCGCATTGAGCTTAAAAGCGCGTGCACATGGCCCCAGCCGCCTGCCTTGCCTACTCTCCCGCCCCCTCACTTCTTGATTGCACGGCCGCTAGGCCGTGCCTCCCCTACTCCTCCTCCTACTCTCCTCCCCTCCCGTCTGTTCCCGCACTCCTCCCACACCCCCGCTCCGCCCCCTCACTCTCTCTGCCCGCCCGCTCTCCACTCTATCAGGCAGCCAGCCGCACTCCTCCCACACCCCCGCTCCGCCCCCTCACTCTCTCTGCCCGCCCGCTCGCCCCTACTGTGAAACCTAACCAATCGCTAGTTGTATGGAAATAAAGAGGTGGGCTCGCGCAGGACCGGGCGTCTCATTCTCTCCTCGCAGGCAAGTCAGGCGCTTGATCGAGCTCGGGCTCTGCAGACCAGACGCATGCAGGGAACCCCGGGAACTCATTCTCTCAATCTAAAGACGCGCGGGACACCCGAGCGTCGCATTCGCATCGTGGCACACCGGGAACACGAGTCTCGCGTTCTCACACACCGGGAAGACGAACGCGGGGTTAAAGCCGCGCTCTCCTAATCATGTTAGATGTATACAAGGGGCCGGAGAGTGCATCGTTCTGATTCTGACGCTCGGGTGTATCATTCTCACAGATATGTACACAGAGAGCCCGCGGGAGTATCATTGCCACAAACAGCACGGACACGCACCCACAATCCGTCTCCTTCTCACACAGTGAAGCCGATGGGATCACTCTCACAGACAGCTGATCCATGTCTCACAGACACAACAGAAGCCATGGGGAGCCCAGGAGAATCATTCTCATAAAAGCAAAGAACACCGCACGCGGACACCCTTTTGTTTTCCTCCGGGTCTAGTATTTTCAATGAACAGCTCATCAGCCACTCGACTGGGAGTATCAGCTGCATCTTTTGAAATCGATAGCTTTTTATTGCATTAGAAAATTAATTTCGTTTTTTGTGTCTTCCGTAGGGAAGATCACGCCCAAAGCAGCATAGAGCCCCGGTCCTGTTGTTTCTCCCACGGTGGGCTATCGTGCCGGGAAAGCCCCCTCCTCTCTGCCCGTGCCTCCCCTACTCCTCCTCCTACTCTCCTCCCCTCCCGTCTGTTCCCGCACTCCTCCCACACCCCCGCCCTCAACCCCTCACCCTCACACAGTGCAATAGGTCTCGGAGCATTTGAGTTAGAGCTTTTAGAAATGTTTATGGCTTTTTTTTTTATTCTTTAGCATTGGCTACAGGAAACAAAAATGCTAAAGAGTTACAAAAAAACCCATAAACAATTCTAAAAGCACTAACTCTAATGCTGCGAGACCTATTGCATTTCCAATGCTTGTTCAAATTGGAAGTGCAAATTACCACTAAGTTCAACCTCGTGGTAATTTGCGAAATTGTTTAAAAATGCACAAAAATGCATTTTTTAAACTGTAAAGTTACAGACACACATGTCCTTAGGACATGTGTGTATGTAACTTCTACTGAAAAGTACATTTCATGGGTGCAGGGGGGGGTCATTTAGACCCCCCTCTCCACCCTTGAAATGGATTGATGAATTGCGATTTCAAATTGCGAATTTGCAATTCCCATTCATTCCTATGGGCATTTTGGCTTATAGGAATGAATGGGAATTGCGAATTCGCAATTTGAAATTCGCATTTTTTATGCGATTCGGTAAAAATAGTGATTTTTACCGAATTGCATAAAAAATGAAAAAATAAACATGCATAGGCTTTTGCGATTTCTAAATTGCGAATCACTATTTTTCGCAATTTAGAAATCGCAAAAGCCGATATTGATGCATGTGGGCCAGAGAGCCTACAGATCTTGTAAAAATGTCATAGGCAACAATAATGTATAAAAACCTCTTGATTTTTGGGGGTGAGTGGAAGATTTTAAGAAAGAAGACTTTCCTGTTCTACTAGAGATGATGTCTGTCTGTTTCCAAATTTGCTGCCCGCTTGGGACTTAAAATAATTTCAGATTTTTGCATTCTCTGTATAACTCTGCATTGAGAACCTTCATGGCATTGATTGTAATTTTTTTTTGCCTCAGCACTCATTATATTTTTACTCATCTTTGTAGGTAACGATCAGTCATCTCACTGGCAATTTTGGCAAGGAGTATTTTTTTTTTTTTAAATCAATTTTTATTTGCAACAAAATTACATCGGTACATAGCATTATCAAAGCCGTATTAATGCCCCAATACATGACTCTAACATTTTTACAACCACATCATAATGAGCAAAGGTTACATAATTTCGCTGCTTCAGGTCAGTGTCTAACCAACTGTGCGGTATATCACAAGGCTGAGGAAATACATACATCAGTAAAATATGAGATGATTGAGGCCAAGCGGACATATCCCTCTTAGTTTGGTGGTGGAGAGCAGGGCCGGACTGGCTACCGGGCAGTTGTGTGTGCTGCCGAGCTGGGGAATAATTTCTCTGTTGTTTGGGCTTATTTCGTTGATGGGGACGTGCGTGCGCTTTGAAATAAAAAAAGCAAAACGAATTTCGTTTTGCACACACAGGTCCCCATCAACGAAAGCATCCCCCTGCTCGGCAGGACACACAACTGCCCGGTAGCCAGTCCGGCCCTGGTGGAGAGGGCTCAACTATATCTGTTAGCAGGGACATCTGAGTGTGCCTTTTATGCCGCAATTCTAAAGTAGGTGAGATGCAGATGTCCCCTCTGTATTTATTTCACTTCCCCCATTTGTGATCCCATTTCCTGGGGCAATCTCGTCCCTTGAACACAGCCTTCTCTGCAATCATTGCACTGTTCATGTCTTTGGCCCAGTCGCATAAAAGTGGGACCGTGTCTACCCCCCATTTCTGTGCGATGTTTCGTTTCGCAATGGCCCAACCCTTCGAGGCCCACGCCTGCTCCGCCTGTGAGAGGTCAGTAGCCTCCCATATATTAAGTAGGCAGAGTTGGGGAGATGGCTTTAGGGGCTTATCACATGTCCTTTCCATTTGGCGTGTAACTTTTCCCTAAAAGTGCTGAATTTGTGGGCATTCCCATAGTATGTGAACAAAGGTGGCAGTTTAATTACAATGCCGGAGACAGAGCGGGTCGGGCCTCCTACCCAGTCTAAACAGGAGTTTAGCATCAAAATAGACTCAGTGAAGTATTTTCAGCTGGATGATTTGCAATCTCATGGGGATGGCTAATTCCCTGGGGGAAGACAGCATGTCTCGCCAGTCCTTGTCATCTGTAGTTCCCAGGTCTGTCTCCCAACCCACCCTTAGTCTCTGCATCGGATCCGCACGATTATTTACCAATTTATTAGAAGTCAGGGATATAGCCTTGTGGTCCATGGGGACTAGTATCAACCTGTCTTCTAGGGGGGAAGACTTAGGGATAGGGATCCCCTTTGGCATGGCAGCCGAAATGGCGTGATGATCTGGAGGTATCTGAAGGTCTCTGTGTTTGTCAATTGGTACTTTGTCTGGAGGTCAGCGAATGTGGCTAGCTTCCCTTTCACCCACATGTCCCCTACTGTGGAAATCCCGAATGTGTCCCTTTTATCAAACCCAGGGCATTTACTAAGTCGTCCCAATATATCCGGTTCCCAGAGTGGAGTTGCTTTAGTCAAACGGTTATGCCAACCCAACTTCCTTGTGACTCCATGCCAGACCTCAACCGCATGGGCTGTGGGGCCAGTCAAGCTAAGCTTACGGGGGATTGGTATATAGTGCCCTATTATAGTCGCCTTGCCCCATGAGCCAGTAATCTGTACGAAAATTGGGGTCGTCATGTGAGCCAAACAGCCATCTATTTATTGCTGTCAGTTGAGAAGCTTTATAATAGAGTCGTATGTCTGGTAACCCTATGCCCCCGTCATACCATCCCATAGTGAACTTGTTCATTGCAATACGTGGAGGCTGGTCCTCCCACAGTAGTCCCCGCAAGACGCTATCAATTTGGGAGAAATAGGAGTCTGGGATAGGATTGGGAGCATTCTGTAGGGCATAAAGAAAGGGCGGAAGCGCAAGCATCTTAAAAAGGGATGCATGCCCCAGGAGAGTGAGAGGGAGAGATCGCCAGTGTAGGGCATCTGATTTGAGACGTTGAAGAGGCCCCAGCCGGCTCTGTTAGAAGAAAAGGTCAACATCCGGGGTACCAAAGATACCCAGATAGCGAAAGCCCTGGGATGCCACTGGAATCGCAAAGCCCTGAGGACTGGATGGGGCGTCGCCCCATAATATATACATCTGAGATTTGGACCAGTTTATCTTGTATCCATAGTGTGTGCCAAATATATGAAATATGTGGAGTACTTGCCGCAGAGAACGCGCTGGAGAGGCTAAATAAAGAAGAATGTCATCCGCATATAGCGAGATGCGGTTTTCGTGCTCTATCGTCCATTTAGGTCCCCGTATTTCTGGATTCCCTTAACCCAAACGGCCAGTGGCTCTAGTACCAGGGGGAAGAGGAGTGAAGACCGCGGACAACCTTGTCTCGTGCCCCTTCGGAGGGTAAAAGTGGCTGAGTGGTGTTTGTTGACGGTGACATGTGCAGTTGGTTGTGTATACAATAGCCTAATCCATCTTATCACCTTTGGTCCAAACCCCATGCGAGCCAACACGGCAAAGAGAAAATCCCATTAAATTGTGTCAAATGCCATGGTGGCATCTAATGATAATAAGATCGCTTCTTTCCTGATGGTGCCAAGTCTGCGAAGGGCTCCGTTCACCGGTTGCAAATTTTGGGCCATGTTACTTCCCGACATAAATCCGGCCAGGTCAGGTGAACCAGTCCGGTGATATAAGGAAGGAGTCCATTGGCCTGTAGTTTGGCCAAGATCTTAGCCTCGATGGTAAGGAGGGAGATAGGATGGTATGATTTACAGTCTTCTGCCGGTTTATTTGGTTTATGAACAACTGCTATAGAGGCGGTTCGGATGTTGGCCGGAAGGAGTCACGACTCAAAACATTCCATGTACAGACTCAACAAGTGGTCAGATAATCTAGCTGCCATGGGTTTAAAAAGCTCAGTGGGGAGTCCATTAGGACCCATCGCTTTGCCTGATCGGAGATCCTGTATGGCCTTTTGAATCTCCGTCTCAGTAAGGTCCACCTCCAGGGCGTCCCTATCTTGTGGGGAAAGACTCACCACATTTATAGTGGCCAGGAGATCAGCCGACAGTGGGGCTTGAGATGTCTCCGATATATTATAAATCTCCTAAAAATTAGATGCAAAGGCATCAGCAGTTTTTGGAGGGTCGGTGAGAAGTGCACCACCAGGGCCAGCTATCACATGGACCCATCACGCGGCTTGCTCCTTGCATTCCAGCCATGCCAGGAGTTTGTCTGTGTGTTCACCTTGCTCATAGAGTCTATGACGTGTAGCTAGGGAGCGCTTTGTGGCTTGTTCTAAGAGAAGTTGCCTATAGACCTGCCTTTTAATATTTAAATTATGTTGGGTAGTAGGATCGGGGGCACGTGCAACAGCATCCTCCATGGCCAATATATCTGCTTCCATCTCAACGACCCTCCTAGAGCGCTCAGTCCTATGTCCCACCATTAACGACAGCGCCTTGCCCTTGATAACGTAATCCAAAAAATTGCGCCTTGCCCTTGATAACAGCGCCAAACGCTCCCCATAGTATCCCTGCTAAATCAACTGAGCCCACATTTTCCGCAAAGTAATAATCAGTATCTTTGAGTAGTGCTTCTTTGATGTGTGGTATCTTTAGTGCCCACAGCTGTATAGTAAGGGTACCGTGGCGTCTGGCCTCTGTATGCCGAAAGTAGTAAGGATAGGCGAATGATTGGATATCCAGCGTGCTAAGCAGCTGGATCTAGTGAAAGCATGTACATCTTGTGCATGTGTAAACATGTTATCGATTTGAGATTGGCTACCGTAAGCCCACGGCTGGAACGTGAAGTGTATATGCAATGGGTTCAGCCACCTCCACATATCCATAACGCCAAGGGCGTTAATGTACTCGTGGAGCTGTGAGCCTCGCGGCAGGTCCTCTCAAGGTGGGAGACGGTCCCGAGATCCATCCATAGTTAAATTAAATTCGTCCCCCATTATCAAAGTTCAAAGTTTATTTATTATGATAAGGAACTCTTTATGAGGTCCACATAAAACAGCATATACATACAAAACAACAAATGTTTAAAAAATATTTCCATCACAATCACATGAGATATCTTAATACAGGTCCAAAAAACATTTAAAAAAGTTGTACAGTTTAAAAGCAAACATTTCATTGGGTGGGTTAATCAAGGCTGCCTTAAACGAAGACGCTGATAATATGTTAAGTTGTAAGCAAATTGGTCTTAACCATCTACGCCTGCAGGGCATCAGTGTAGGGCAAACAAACATGACGTGATCTAGATCCTGATCATACAATTGGCAAAGATCACAGCGTGCCGAACAACCAAACCAGCTGGCATGTAGAACTTTTAGCGGAAGCAAATTGTGTCTTAATAAGAACACCAGGCGTCTCACGCCATGGGAGATGTTCCAGTACATATACGGTTGAGCTTTCCGCAGGGTATAAGATTCAATAACAGGCGTACAACCTTTTTTCGCTAGACAAAAGTCTCTATCAAGACAAAACCCCAATTCCCAAGAGGCTGACTTCAAAACAGTTTTTAATTGATGAGAGGACAATAGAAATAGAGTCTCCTCATCTAATTTCAATTGTAACACAGCAAATCTGAAGTTTTTTACAATCGATGAGAAGTCATTAAAAGATCCTAATAATTCATTTTTTATGAGGTCTCTTAAGGTATTGGGTTCACCTTTAGATAAAGCTACTACCCAGCGTATGATACTAGCCAGACCTTGTACCCTGCTGCTACGTAAACCCAATTCCTGTCTCAAGGAAGCAGTCGAATTTGCTGTGCCTACAGACATCAGACTCCGTAGAGTTTTTCCTTCCGCAGAGTTTAAAAAACTCCATTTTTTTAGATCAACTAACTCAATTCCATATAACAGGGAGGCTGGAACTTTCGCTCTAAAAACATCTAAAAGAATAGAAAAATGCCTTCTACCTGTGGCTTTATACAGGGAAACTAAACTCTTTCCCTGAGAAATAGCCTTCCGAGAGTTATTGTCTATGTGTGGTTTGTCACTTAAATTATGAGTGACAATTTTACCTAAAAAGGTATAAGATTTCACACATTCTAGTTTTTCCCCCCCCCAACCCATTGAAAGTTAAAACATTTAGGCTTCTTTCTACCAGAAAAACAAATCACCTTGCTTTTTGCCGTATTTATTGATAAAAAATGACTTTCAGCATATTCAAAAAGTGCATGCAACCGATTATTTAGGCCCTTTGGGGTGAGATCCAAAATTAGGATGTCGTCTGCATACATAAGGCATGCAATTGGAACACCCCCCAAGGACGGGGCAATACCGGCGCAAGCAGAAAGAGCGATGGGTAAATCAACAGTATATAAGGAAAATAGCAACGGAGCCAAAAGGCAACCTTGCTTCAACCCATTAGATGTTGGAATTAATTTAGATACGCCGCGATCACCTCCAAGTAAAACTCTGCACCAAGTATCAGAATACAGGGCGCGAATTAACTTAATAAGTGATGCAGGCATACCTAGGTTAAATAACTTTCTCCACAGCAAATTTCTATCTACTTTATCAAAAGCGGTGGAGAAGTCAATAAAGGCGCCATATACCTGACCACCCCGAACTTTCACATATTTTTCATTGATAACTTGCAATGCAGTCAGGTTATCTAAAGTTCCATGATTTTGTCTAAAACCAGTTTGTTCCAAGGGAAGGATTTTATGTTCAGATACCCAATCGTTAATTAAAGAAAGCACACATTTTGAAAACACCTTACCAATGGCGTCAAGCAAGGCAATTTGACGATAATTTTGTGGTAGATCTCTTGCCCCTTTTTTATATAAAGGGACAATGATGCTTCCTTTCCAGGAGGGGGGGACTGTTCCGCTAGAAAAACAGAATTTAAACACTGGAAAGAGTATTTTACTCCAAAGTTCACTCTGGCTTTTTAATACTGAAATTGGGATTTTATCAGGACCCATCGCACCAGAGGAACGCATATTCTTAATGGCACATTCAATTTCCTTTTCTGTTGGACAGTCAAGTGTAAATGAGACATTATCAAATTCAACATTAAACCCATGAGAATTATTATTACTGTACAACTTCTCGATATAGTGAACCCACACCTGTTCCTCAATGGCAATGGGCGTAGGACTGGCTCTAGTACCACAGCCTTTGCCAATTAAGGACCAAAAGGTCTTAGTTTGGCGATTATAAGAAGCTTCCCTCAGTTGAATCCAGAGGGCGTCTTCCTTAGAACGTTTTAAACGGGCCTTAAGCCTAACTCTCCTTCTTTTTAGAATAGACAACTTAGACTTAGCTTCTTGGGTAAAACATAAAAATAGCCCCCTTACAACTTTATTTATTTCTCTATTTATAGCCCGTAGAGGGTGAGGGGCTACAAGGGACTGTTTCACACCTGATTTCTCTTTTGCACAAGCAGTTACAGAATCTAAAAAATTAGTAAAACATAACAGCTCTCTCCCTTCCCAGAGAGGTAGATTCTCGACGGTAAAATATAAAAGAGGCGCTAGGTTTTCAACAGTACAAAGGTTCCAAAAACATTTCCCTGAGCTGGAGTCAAAATTCACAGAATCTATATCCAGACTCCACGGAACCACTTTCTGAAGACTAATGGAGACAGAAAGCGTCAATGCATTATGGTCACTAAGATTCGATTCAATGACCTTCATATCCTTCAATAGGTGAAAACCGGCATAATTTATCATGATAAAATCAATAATAGATTTTCCCCTATTAGATTTGCGAGTAAAAGCTGCCGGGATATCAGATGGAAGCCTCCCATTTACAATTAAGCAATCCGCTTTAAGTAAACCATCTAAAATAAGTTTACCTCTTTTGTTAGTTTTAGTTTTGGGGGGGAACTGGGCTGAAGGTATATTTAGAGACTCTTCCAATAGGGTATTTCTAAACAACTCCAACCCGCAGTTAGATATATTACAATTTAGGTCCCCAAACATTAACACATGCGGAGTTGGTGAGATCTCCAAGACTTTAGTTAAAAAAGTGAATAAAGTTTTTAAACCAGCATTAAAACAACAATTGGGGGGAATATAAATGTTTACCACAATCAGCAATCTATTAGGGCAATCCTCAAATACATCTTTTAGAGATATTGCTTGAAACAGTTTTCCTGGATCCAGATAGTGTGAATAGTTCCATTGCAATCTATTAGATAATAAGCATGCTAACCCTCCCTTAGCATGGCCTCTTCTAGTGTTGGTTGCGTTGTAATCCAAAACAAAATAGTCTTTATCCAAAACGAAGTTTCCATCCACCCAGGTTTCTTGCAAACAGATAATATCTGCCTTTTGAGAGTGAAGGAAACCCAATTTCTCCTTATAATCTTTGAATCCGGCAGTGTTCCATGAGATAAATTTCAGCTCCCTGTTAAAAATTAGAATCCTGAATGGAACGGGGAGCAGATTTACTCGCAAGGACTCCAGGTAGCCAACTCCATTTAGATTGATCATCCTTCACTGTCTGCTTAAGGGGAGGGTTTTTGTAGGAAACTAGCCTTTCATTCCTAGCCACACAAACTTTTAGGTTCTCTGATCTAAGATTAGACCAATCCGACAATCGCACACCCGAATTGGAGGAAAGTGATAATGAAGAATTAGCGGCAGTATTTAAAATACATTTTTCCCCAAAGTGTGGCATCACATCTATCCCTCTAATTTGTAGTTCCTCAGCCCATTGTAGAACAAGATTTAACACAACTTTTGAATAAAATTTCACCCTTGTTGATCTTAAAGGTTTCCCCACGTAAGAATTAAGGAGAAGTACAAGATCTAAATCGGAGGTTTGGATTAATTTCAAGCTTTCGATCTCTTTAAAACAGATCAATAGGGCAGATCTATTCAAAATTAAATCTGGTTCAAAAAGGGGAGAAAAATCAAGATATAACGTATCCACATTTGTTTTTTCTTTTGGGAGGACAACTGTCGTTAAGGATGAAGCCTGAAAGGGTGTTGCTGTAGGATTTAAAGAAGACGGGGGCGGAATAATAAATGGAGAGGTAACCTTAGAGATAACTTGGCAAGAACCTGGATTAACCTTACAATAAGAAAAAGGATTAGCGGGAGGGAGGAAAACCTTGGGAAGAAAAGGATTAGTTAAATTTATAGGCCCTAGACCAGAGGGGGGGGGCGTCTTCTTTGGGCGATACAACCCTAATTTCTACCTTAGGGGTGAGAGACTGCTCCACCTGTGGAGAATCATCTAAACTTAATTCCACATTCTTATCAAAAAGAAGTTTCCTCTGTCTTTTTTTGGCAAACCTACGGATAGGTTTCCTCTTCTTCATTCTAATCTTTTTATGTTTCTGGGGACTCGTATTTCCCATCAATCCTGTTTTTACTTTAGGGATCTCCTCTTCCTTATTTGATGGCAAGGAAAATATCGGAAAGAGGGAAGGCAATTCGGATTTAGAAATAAGAGGGGAAGTTGCTATTACCTCTATCTTATCACTAAGTGGGGCTATACAATTAGCGCCAGCCGAAACCACTTTGGAGGGTTTAGGGATAGCTGAAAGTACTATGGGCTGCCTTTCCTTTTGACCTTCTATCGAGGGAGAAGAAAGCGCTAAATCCAAAACTGCTGAAGTGAAAGGAGCGCTTATTTTCTGGGGCATCAACAGAGAAGCCACTGGAATAGGAGGATCTGACACTAACTCGTTTTTGCTTAACAAGAGAACTTGCAAAATCTGCGTTACAGTATCAAAAATACATTCCGAACCTCCCACAAACTTTTCAAGTAATCTTAAAATCGAAGACAAAATTGATTCCAAAGAGGACAAAGAGTTAGAAATTAGCCTCCCGTTAATATTTGGAGAACCCTCAGCTAAATTGTTCAACACTGGACCTGAACAGGATGTAAGATTTAATTGTGGGAGGGAGAAATCTAATTTATTGGAAGGTGTGCTACTTAGGGGACCAGTACTTGAAATCGTTATTACTTCCTCTAAAGGCACACCTTTAGAGTTCCCCTGCAATGATCCCACCCGCGCCCTATGAGCTGTTAAATCAATATCAGGCAGAGTGAATTCATTCCCTACTACAGGGGATGTAACTAACGTAGCTGGTAGAAAATCAGTATTCATTGAAACTTTAGGAACATCCCTTAATGTAGCTTGGGAAGGAACAATTTCATCAGATTTTGAGGGCATATTGCCCGAAGAATTAAGGTGAGTATTCTGATTCAGATGTACATTATTTAATATCGAAGGTGAGCCCCTTAGTTCTTCAGGACTAACTAGAATTGGCAGAGATTGACTGGCCACCAAGCTTAAACTAGAGGAGACATCAATGACCCCGTTAACAGGCACCGCGTCATTAGAACCTGGAATTTCATTCATGGACTGTAGATCAGTGGGTTTATCTTTCCCTTTGTCCCATAGATTAAAAAGCTGGCATTGACCCTTCAATTGCATAGTAGACGCTATTTTGTTTCGTAGGGGGTTTGATTTAGTTTTAGACCCAGATCTCCCCACAATCACTCGTCCAGAGCGTAGTTTTTTAGCCGTCATGAGGATATGTTAAAAAAGGGAGAAAAGTTAAGATAATAGTGATTGTAAGGTATACAGCCAAATAAACAAAACCATTAAAATACAATACAAGCCTGTGAATGCAACAAAACAGCTTAAATTGATGCTAGAGAACCAAGGGAGGGGGCCCAGCCCAGCCTCCTTCGGCCTCTGACGGCCTCAGACGGTCCCGCCCTTGTCCCGGGCTTCTCCCGGCGCGCTCCCGCGCGCTCCCGCGTTGCGGTGTTACTAAGGAGGATTATAGCCGCGCTGAGGCGGGGGAGGAGCCAGCAGGGAGAGCGGGTCAGCTGCTGGTGATGCCGAGTGTCAGGCGCTCCTGGGACTTGAAGTCCACGCCTGACCACGCTCGCAGCCCTGCACACACCACACCACAGAGGCTCAGTTGTAAGAAGTCCTCACAGTCACAGCGCACTTCCAGCAGCGCTGGCAAAGCACCAAAGGCGAAGCGGGACCCGCGGAGCGGGTACCGCGAGTAGTTGACAAAGGAGATTACGGGAAGAGCAGCTCCAGCGTGCTCGCAGTCCGAAGCTCCCACTGCTGACCAAACGAGACACAGGAGAGGAAACAGCCAGAG
Source organism: Lissotriton vulgaris (assembly GCF_964263255.1). NCBI lineage: Eukaryota > Metazoa > Chordata > Amphibia > Caudata > Salamandridae > Lissotriton > Lissotriton vulgaris. The sequence goes on from NW_028255629.1 coordinate 682,415, forward strand.
AAACTGACGGGCTGGATTTAGCCGCGCTGAGGCGGGGGAGGAGCCAGCAGGGAGAGCGGGTCAGCTGCTGGTGATGCCGAGTGTCAGGCGCTCCTGGGACTTGAAGTCCACGCCTGACCACGCTCGCAGCCCTGCACACACCACACCACAGAGGCTCAGTTGTAAGAAGTCCTCACAGTCACAGCGCACTTCCAGCAGCGCTGGCAAAGCACCAAAGGCGAAGCGGGACCCGCGGAGCGGGTACCGCGAGTAGTTGACAAAGGAGATTGTCAACTACGGGAGATTACGGGAAGAGCAGCTCCAGCGTGCTCGCAGTCCGAAGCTCCCACTGCTGACCAAACGAGACACAGGTCCCCCATTATCAACACTCCCAAGGGTAATTCCAGTAGTGAAGTCCCTACATCACAAAGTGTCAGTTGTTGTAACCCAGGGGGGCCATATACGGAGACTGCATTAAGGACACGTCCCTCCCAGGTGCCTGTGACAGCTGAGTACCTATCCTGAGTGTGTCTGTCCAGATGTTGGGTATTATATAAAGGCAGCCTTTTCGGAGAAGGATCCCCACCCCCCTTGAGCTCGAGGTGAATCCAGAGTGAACTATCATTCGATACTCCTTTCTGTTCAGGGCCCCATATGAGTTTCCTACCAAGTGCGTCTCCTTTGAGCATCACAATGTCAAGCGCCTGCCTTTTGATATATTGCAGTACATTACCCCTCTTAATCTTGTCCCCCAGGCCATTAACATTTCAAGCCAATAGGTTAAGAGCTACGCCAGGTGCCATCTAATCATTTTGTTGGGAAAAGTGAACATCTAGAGGGACCCGTCTGCTAAGGGGCCCCCAGAGCCCCCCTCCATCGCATGATAAAATCTAGTTGGTGGACAGAAACAGCTTAAGTGGGTTACGTATTCATAAGGGACAGTGGGACCAGGTGTTTCACCGGAGAACCAAGCATAGAATGTGCTGATACAGAAAATAAAAGAAACATACACAACAAACCCCGCCCCCCCTCGGTGTGGAACCCTCACCCAGCCTCCCTGCACAACGGGTCTGGAACCACCCGCCACCCCCAACTTGCAGAGTGCCTGTCGCCCACCCTTATCAACTTCGGGTACGTGAACAACCCCACTCCCTAAGATAACAATCCCCAATCCTAATAGCTAGCCCCGGCCAAGAAGCCCAGAGGGCGGAATATACCTAAATGAATGTCGGGTTACACAGTGCAAAGACAGAGCATATGTGTCAGTCATATCCGGACAACTAAGTATCGTATAGAAAAAAATCAATGCCATCAGTCAAAGCTTTAAGAAACTAAAGCTGGAGTACAACACCTATTTCCAGCTGAATGTGAAAGGCAAAGATTTAACAGACAGTCCCTCTAACTTGTCCAGTGTTCGTAGTCACCCTGTGGGGCTTGGAGAAACTGAGTCAGAATGAGGAGGGGACCGTCGCTGTTGATGCTGGTCGCTGGCTCCATCGACCGCAGGTATGATTTGTGTGATCTCTTACCAACTGTACGCCAGCCATCAAGCCAGTCCCAGGCGTCCTCAGATTTCCTGAAGAACCACAGCTTGCCATCTGATTCCACTCTGTGTTTTGCTGGGAACAATATGGCATGCTTGATCTCTTGGACTCGGAGAGCCCGCTTCATTTCCAGGAAGCTACAACGTTGTTTTTGGACCCTCAAGTTGAAATCCGGGAAGAAGAACATCTGACTGTTTTTGAATGTCAGCGGGGGGGCCGCCCGCGCAGTCTGGAGGATCACATTGCGGTCTTGAAATTTAAATACTCTGGCAAGAAGCGGTCAGGCCACCTGGCTTCGGCCTACCCCCAGGTACAAAGTGAGCTCGTTCAATGGAGAAACACTTGGACAGTCCTCGTGGCTGAAGTTGTTGTAGGATTAGCTTCTCAACGAACAGGTCGGCTGCCTACCCCTCCGCTCATTCCGGAATTCCAAGAATCCAAACGTTGTTGCGCCTCATTCTGCCTTCATATTCGTCCAGTTGTATGGTCATTCCCTCGTGGGAAGTTCGCAGTTCGGTCACTGTTTTTTTAGAAGGGCTGCATCATTCACCAAATCTTTAGTGGTGTTCTCAACCGTACTCATGCGATCCACCATTTTCCTCATGTCTTCCCTAATTAAGGGACTGTGTCGATCCGGGTTTCGAGAGAGGTCTGTACAGTGGTTATAGCTGCTAAAATATCTTTGTTCGTAGGCTCTGAACTCTCACTCTGGGTTGCGGCAGTGCCCTGGCCTTCATCTTGAGTCTTCTGCCACGCATATTTGTCCAATTTGGCCTGCATGGCAGTTCACCCGCTGCAGCCCGTTGCCATGTTTGCTCCACCGAAGGGGGTGTGATGGAGGGACGGAATGCAACAGCTACTCACCACCACCTGCAGTGGGACCCCCCACTCGGCCTGTTGGTTTTGGCAAATGGCACCCCAGTCCGAGTCGATGAATCACTGTTTAGCACTCCTCAGAAGCACAGAGGGCTCTGGCCGCCCAGCGTGATTTGGTAGGTGGCGGCCGGGCTCCTTTGCGATGAGTAAGCCACAGTTCTGATAGCCCCCCTTTGAATAATCCAGATGAATCCCCTTTAGGTCGAGCCCCAGGACTGATCACCAATTGGGGTACCAATCCGTCTCCTCCCCTCGGAGGTCTAAATGGCCGCTTTCTTAACCCCTCTCAGCCCACTGAAAAGGCCGCCAATTCCGTAGGACCCCACTGAGTACTCACCCAGTGGCAGTTGATCACAACGGGCAGCAGACAGGATGTTGTGGCCCCGCTGGAAGCCCAGCACTTCGTGAAGGCCGTTGCGCACTCTCTGTCACTCTGGGGGTTCTACGTGTGAGCGTTTCTTTTTTGTGTGTGGTATCAACAGCCCTCAGGACTGCATATGGAAGTGGAGGGGTAGGCAGGATAAGGACCACGTTGGGTTCTGGGGCCGCGGGGAATCGGCCTCAGCCGGCGCCAGATTTTTACCCCTCCCCGGCATCCACCAACCTGCTGGGAGGCACCACTGGATGTCCCCTGTGTGTTCGATGTCACCAGGGATGAGAGCACTGCTCGTCCGCCACTTTCGAGTCCAGTCGCGCCCCAGGCCTCAGCTGTGGCGTTGCGTAAATCTCGTCCACTGAGGAGCGACACTCTCCTCCGGCACAGTCACGTTGGACAGCGCGGGTGACCGCAGCAGCCACAGAAGGGCCTCCCTGATTTCTCCCAAATTTTGTAAAAAGAAGAGGAAACTGGAAGATCAGTCTACTCCCTAAGAAGCCGGAATCTACCTAAACAAAATACACTGTCAGTCCAGAAGAAAAAGAGTGTGACCCCAAGAAGTACAAAGAAAAGAAATCTACTGCGACTGGACGTACTATCAGAGAGTATTAAGGGTAGAGTTTCAAAAACAAAAACCAGGGGGCAAAAACTTAAAATTACTCCATCCCTAACATCATATTTTAAAGTGCAACAAGTACTGCAGATACGAGGTGGACAGTCCGCGGCGGGGACTATAGCTGAGAATACTTCAACATCTACATCTACGCTAACCCCAGGTGAAGGTGGAGGCGAGGGTAAAGAACTTACTGGCGAGAACGAAGAAGAGATACCTGCTCTAGAGTATTTGGAGGTAAGCACAGAAGAAGAAGAAGAAGAAGAAGGTATACAACAAAGAGTCTCCCCAACCTCAGTCGAATCACTATTGACATTACACCAACCAATACTAAAAACAATAATGAGTAATTCGATGACACAACTCACAGGCAAAAAGACTGAAGCTGAACCTGAAGCAGATATAACCCCACAAGAGCAACAAGAGCAACAAGGGGGAGCAGCGGGGCAACAAGTTGAAAAGGAAAAAGATGTAGACCGGCATGAATTGCGGCCAGGGGAGCAAGACACGGAGCAGGATACAGATCAGACGGGTGTAAGCAAGATGGAAGAAATAATGGGGGCATGCTTAGACAAAATGATGGGCAAAATCTTGGGAGAAATGAGAGAGAAATTCTCAATATCGGAAGGGAACCAATCTAAAATCCAAGAAGTAGTTGAAAACCTTGACCAGAAACTGAATGATTTAGGAGTACGAGTAACGGCTGTGGAAAATGAGCTTGGCTCTTTAATCAAAAAAGTAGATGCAAACCAAAGAGAGATACGACAGATAAAAGACAGTGAGAGGGCTATCAAAGAAAAACTTGAATCCCTGGAGAATCAGGGAAGACGCAATAACCTCAGATTATTGAATATTCCTGAAAATATGGAAGGGTCAGATTTAAAATCATATGTTATATCCTTGCTAGAGGAGTTCTTTCCCTGGTCAAAGGACTGTGAGTTATCAACAGACATTCAGCGAGTACACAGGGATCCCTTCAGAAAAAGTAAAGACCGAAAAGCCCCGAGGAAGATATTAATAAATTTCAGGACCTATTCTCTGAAGGAAAGATTACTCAATGAGGGACTAAAAAGCGGATCTTTTAACAAAGACAATTGGTCATTTCGCGTCAGGTCGGATATATGCAAGGCTACGCAAGATAGACAGTGGGAGCTGGGGCAATACATGCAAGAATGAAAAAGTCTGGGAGCAAATGTCCAGCTGAAATTTCCCGCTGCCTTAAGAATAATGTGGAGAAACAAAATGCACAATCTAAGAGAGCCGAAAGAAGTAGAAAACCTCATCCAGCTGATAAAAGACCAAATTGAAATTGACAAGATGAATAAAGTCTAATGAAATAGTAGGAGAAATTAGAATAGGTAACTTAAACAATCTCTTTGGCAGCAAACATGAAAATAAACTAAAAAGCCAAAAAATTTAAATGAAAGGGGAAAGTGAAGGCATAATAATCATTTAATATGTAATAAAATGGCTGGTGTTGCGGAGCACGAAAAGGGTGGAAAATACCACCTGAAAAAAGAAGAAGGGAGGCTTCCTCAGGGTGGGACGTTTCGCCTGCACTGTACAGTAATCATGTAAGATATAATTACAAGTGGGTGGGGAGCAAAATAGGGAAAAAAACAAAAAAATAACCTCAAATTTTGGTAAACAAAGGTTTTCAATGGGGACAAGATGGTCCTTTTTTCTTTTTCTTTTTTCAAATTTTCTTTTTAAAACGGAATGGCGAAAGAAAAGATGATAAAAATACTCTGATGGAATGTCAACGGCCTTAGAACTCCCAAGAGAAGAAGAAGAATCTTGGAGTATCTGAAAGAGGTAGAAAGCGAGATAATTATCCTTCAAGAAACTCATTTAATAAAATCAGAGTGGTCTCAAATTGTGAAAAACTTACATTGGATTGGCTCAAGCACTCATACATCACAAGATTGTAATATAAAAGGAGTGGCAATTATCATAAAAAATCTCTGAATGCTAAACTGGAATCAGAAGAGGTTGATAGAAAGGGAAGATGGGCAATGGCCAAAATTAGGATAGAAGGCTCCTCACTTATGATAGCAGGATATTATGGCCCAAACACTGATGACCCGGCGGCACTTAAGAAATTATATTCAGAATTAATAACATCCACAGTCCCAGTAATCGTAGGAGGAGACTATAATATAATATTAGACCCGACCGTAGACAGGCAACCTCCCTCTAAACAAAGGAATTCACCAAAGATGAGGGAATGGCTGGGGATATATAAAAGAGATCTAAATGTAGTTGATTTGTGGATACAAAAAGGTGAAAAAACATACCCCTTTACTTTCCATAATAAAAAACTAGGACATAAATCTAGGATAGATTTATTTTTAATAAGCAACTCACTTCGAGATAAGGTTAAAAGTATTGAACATCAACCAGCTCACTTATCGGATCATTCGGCAGTCCAATTAAAACTCCCACTAACACAAAGCTTAAATCCGACTAGATGGACTCTGGATCGATCAATCCTAACAACGGAAGAAAGTGTGGATCAACTGTTAAAATTCACAACTAATTATTTTGCAGACAATGGTGAAGAATCCTCCGAAAGAATTATATGGGACACATATAAAGCAGTAATAAGAGGACATTTACTTAGTTTGGGTGCACATAAAAATAAGCGAAGGAAAACTGACATAAAAACTTGGAGGCAGAAATTAAGGAAACAGAAACACAACTGGGAGCCAGCCCATCACCGATTTCTAAAGAAAAACTAACTGAGAGGGTATGTAAGTCAAAAGAGGCTTTAACAGATTACTTGGAGAATATAGTACAAGAGAAATGGGAGAATAGTAAATTGGCTAAACATGAATATGGGGAAGGCTGCGGGAAAATGTTAGCCTGGAAGTTGAAAACAGACCAGACAAGGAATACTATATTATCCGTATATACCAAAGATCAATCAACCTTATGTGAAGACGACTCCTCAATAAGACAAGAATTTGCAGATTTTTTTTCAACAATATACAAAGAGGACACAAATCCAACGACTGAGAACATTGAGGAATATCTAGAAAGAATAATAATGCCAAAATTAACGGAAGAGGAAGTTGTTTTCTTAAATAGTGATATAACATCTGAGGAAGTTAGATCTGCCATAGGTAGTTTAAAGAAGGGTAAAGCGGCAGGACCTGACGCCCTACCTAATGAATTCTATATAGCCTTAAAAGAGCCTTTAATTGGTCACTTGACAAAGGTCATGAACAAGATTTATGTGGAGCATGAAAAGATCCCTGATTCATGGAACGACGCCACAATAAGTCTTATATTAAAACCGGGGAAAAATCCAAAATCTTGTGAGTCCTACAGACCAATATCTTTACTTAATTACGACTACAAATTGTTTATGAACATAATAGCGAAAAGATTATCAAAGCTAATGCCGAATCTGATTGATCAGGATCAGAAGGGTTTCATAAAGGGCAGACAAATTCAAGAAATAACGCATGAATTATTAGCGACAATCGATGTAGCCATATCAGAACAGCTACCCCTCACGATCATCACCTATGACGCGGCAAAAGCCTTCGATCGCGTAAATTGGCTATTCTTAAATAATATCATAGAGAAAAATAACCTGGGAAGTAATTTTGGTCATATGGTGAAGGAAATTTACACAAACCCTAGAGCAAAAATAATAGTGAACGGGAGTTTGACAAGCAATATCACTATCCAGAGGGGCACGAGGCAAGGCTGCCCCTTGTCTCCATTACTTTTTAATTTATATATTGAACCTTTAGCTTGCTCAATCAGAAATCCTATCCAAATAGCACCTTTTAAATATAAAAATTGGGAAAAGAAAGTGGCATTATATGCAGATGACCTTATGGTGTTCACGGACAACTACAATAACTCAGAACCAGCAATTAAAGAAATAATGAATGACTTTGGCAGGGTTTCAGGCTATTTGATAAATATCAGTAAGACAGAGGCAATGAGTTGGAATTGTACGACAAAACCAGCTTTCTCAAAGGAAAAAATAAGATACTTAGGGATCACCCTAACTGAAGATCTGAATAAAATTCCCCAATTAAATTTAAATGTAGTAGTAAAAGAAATGAGAAGACTTCTTAAAACATGGTCTGGTCTACCACTAAACTTTTTGGGCAAATCAAACGCAGTCAAAATGACCATTATCCCCAAATTCACGTATCTTTTTAACACGATTCCGTTGGAGTTTAATAAAGCTGCCCTAAAGAAAATACAAGGAGAATTGTCCAGCTTTATTTGGTCGGAGAAAAGCACAAGAATTGCGTGGAACAAACTCAGGAAAAGGAAGAATCAAGGGGGCATTGCAAGTCCTGATATTATTGAATACTGCAGGGCTTTTCAGTTTAAAAACTTTAGAACGTTACTAATGAAGCACGGTAAGTTCCCAAATTTCCTGCAACATATTACAAATGGAGAAGACTATTTCCTTTTCAAATTTGGCCATCCCAAATTCTTTAAGAAAGTAAAATTGAAGCTGCTAACTAATGCGGTCAAACTATGGACCGAGTTTAGAAGCATCTTGAGGATCCCATACTATAGTAATATGGCCCCAATTTGGGATTCACCTGGAACACCAGAATGCCTCAAATATGCATTATCCAGTGTACTTAGACAACTGGGTTTCGAAAAATGGGGACAACTTCTATGTGAAAATGAATTAATATCATGGGAACACCTACACACAATAACGGAAGGGAAAGTGTCGAAGTTCAAATATTATCAATTGAAGAGCTGGGCTAATACCATTCCAAAAGGATCAACAGACACAGGAAACTTTGAAAAGGAAATGACAAAGGAATCCACAATAACAAAAGAAATATCAAAATGGTATTGGGCGTTAATTGAAGCTGGAGAAGAAGATCAATCAATACCTGAAAAAATATGGAGAAGAGAGTTTACCAACGAAGACATTGATCTAAACATGATCTGGAAAAAATCATCGGAATCATGCTGGGCGTGTGTAAAACCCGCTGCCCTAAAAAGAAATCACCTGTTCTCAATACATAGAGCGTACTGGACTCCAAAGAGGTTATCAAGCTTCAAAGGCGCATCGATAAAATCTTGCAGTAAATGTGGCGAAGAAAAGGTAGATGATACCCATATGTTCCATCACTGCCCGGCACTTGCGCATTTTTGGCAAGAGATTGGTAAGACACTCTCAGCTCTAATGAGAACCCCTATAACTGTAAGTACCTCTTTAATTATTTTTGGGATTGCTTCAAATACCATTAGACTAAGTAAACCTCAGGAAAATGTAATGTTTGTGCTGATATTATTAGCACGTAGAGAGATCTGTATAAACTGGATAAAACCGGTATCTCCGTCATATGAGGACTGGTTAAATTCTGTTATTAGGGTATGTAGGTTGGATAGAAAAGGGAATAGTACAAAAAGAATGCAGTACTGGGAGATATGGATAAACTTTTTTACTCCTGAGTGACAATTTAGTTTTAATTTTGACCTTCTTTTCCTCTTTTTCTTGTGTTTTTGGCCGTTTTTTTCTTTTTTTTCTTTTTTTTCCGTTTTTTTTTCTTTTTTTTTGTTTACCAATGATTAAAGCGGAGACAATAATTTCCTGGCAGGTCTGGATCTCTGCCGAGTAGCTCTAGGGCTAGCTCATCACCGAACGTTGGAATTATTGTGTTGGATAAAGGTAAAGAGGAGAATATTGACAGGTCCCAAGAAACGGCTGGGAAACTCCCCCTGGGATTTTCAACAGAAATCCGGGGCAGTGAAGGTATACAATATGAACAGACCGTCAATTTCCCCCGAACACCTTATTATCCACTTTCTTTTCGCAATATGAGGTTTAAAAAAAAAACTAAAAAGAAAACACATTTTGTATGCTCCCTGGGCAGCAGCAGCAACAGTCTTCATTAAACCCCTCCGGAAGGAGATTTGGCCGGAGCGGATGAGTTTAAATGGATATTTCGGGAGTGGCGCAGCGGAGCTCTGCTACCGTGCGTCCATTCCCGTCTGCAGTTGGCCACGCTCTAGCAAGGAGTATTTTTGTGAGGTATGCTCTAAGTAGCACTTTTAGCTGTCCCAATCGAAAACCAGTCCTTATAGAAACCTCTGTAGAAACATCAAGCACCTCTTCCCATTTCCCTTCTTGGAAAAGGCCTTCCTCTGTGATTGTTACCCACGGTACATGCACCACAAGAGCATGTCACAATTTCACATATTTGAATGTTTTTGAATCTACCAATTTATATTCATCTTTGAGAACCTCAAGTGGCTTTAGCCATCTCTCCCCTACAGATCCACTAGTTTGTTAATACCTATTATTCCCCATTTTGGAAGCCCTGTAGGGAGAACATGTCCCGAAACAGGTTGCTTACCCACAGTGGTGTTTCCCTGGTCAGCCTCAATATCAAGTGTTGTGTGGCACTATTGATGGAGCAAGGTGAAAACAAAAATGTTTTGTATACCCCTTATGAAATTAGCTATCCATACAATAATATGTACTAAACATGTGGTTTTGAAATTAACCAACATAGAATAGAATGCACACACACAAATACACATGGGATACTAATTTGCATGAAATTGCCAAGCATAATTTACTAATTTGTCATATATTGTGTCATAAAAGGTACGCATTTATCATAATCTAATTGAAAATTGCATGAATGTGCATTTTTGTCTGTTTATTTGTGGCATAAATCATGAAGATTGGTAAGTTAAAACACGCATATGTGTTGCTTAAAGCTTGGTAAATACTAACTGGGATATTATTAGAAGGGGAGGTAAACAGAAAGGCTTTATTTCGTAAATTTACATTTTATTTGTGTTTGTTTCTGTAATAGTTCCTAAATTGAGGCCTGTGTGAGCAAATAAAAATGCCTGCTGACTGAAATTCCGAGGTGGCGGCCGAAGTACGCATGCGCCAAATCGGAGATGCGAGCTGCCTGTGCCTGAGCAGTACGGGTCAAGGATGGCGTGGCCTGCTTCATGGGGCACATGCCAAATTTTTTGAAGTCAGCAAAGTAACTCGTGGGAATGGAACACCGAATAACAATTTAACCCCTTGCATGCTGCCGCGATTCTGCGCCTGTGCGGCACATTCCGATCGCGGTGTGGTTGTGAAGGCCGGGAGCCGTCATCAGCACACGAGCACTGTGTGCCGTGACGGCTCCCGGCCGTCACCAGCATGCAAGGGGTTAAAGGACACTTCAAAGGAAGTCAAGTTCGAACAATAGCACCACTATTTTTTTTGTGTCATAAGGATGACACCGAATAAATTGAACAGTAAAGCGATGAGGTGATGCTCATCCAACTCTAAATTGACCAAACACGGACATTTTAGGACATATAATTACGAATTTAGACAGATAAGTTAGTGAAAAAGGGTATTAAAGAGGACATTTGGGACTTTGAAGGGAGCTTGCTTTTTGACCTGATCTTTGCTCCCCGAGATGCTGTCGGTCTGTGCAATTTTTCTAATGGCGCAGGGACTTTGAAATTTTTCTGAACGTAACTTTTGAATGGGTGCAAAGTCCTATTAGAAGAGAACATCAAGAGAGATAGAGAGGTGTTTCTTTGGGAACTATCTTGTTTTTATGCGGATGTCTGCGTCTCTACATTTGGGTAATATCTGTTTTCTTATTTTCCAGAACTGTCATGCTTAAAATAAATGTTTTGAACTTAACCTTTCTTTTTAGGATTATTAATGCATACCTGAATTGTTTCCTTTAAGAAAAAACTAAGAGATCATACTAGGTGATTTAATCTCTAAGTAAATATTAAATTAATGGAGAATTAAGCAGGTCTTGTTGTCCTTTAGTTAACTTTTACTAGCTGATCTATCCAAGAAATGAATAGTGGGGTGTTTTAAATATTTCCTTTAGAAAACCATGGAATTAAAATAAAACTGCAGTTGTAAATAATGTATAACATTTTAGTTTAGGCACTCCGCTATAGCACCGCGGCTCTCATTTTAGGTCTTCACTGAATCCTCGGAGTAGAATAAAAGTGTGAGTGAATGAAGAATAAAAGTTATGGGCCCAGGTATGAGAAGATAATGAACAACTCCGTGGGTTAAGGTGATTGTTTATAAAGAATTTTTGGAGCTGCCTGCATCAGTAATTCTTGGTAGCAGACCATAGGTTGCTATAGGTTGACTAGGATATATAATGTGTAGAATAGAATATATAGAATTTTGATACACAGAATTTTTGGACTAACATCTGTTGAGTTCGTATTACGTTATATGTAGTCTGGAAAAGGCTTCCGGAAAGTGTGGGAAGCTGTTCACTCTATCTGCAGGCAGAGGAAGTGTGGCAAGTGAAGTCGCACATCACATAGTCTGTTTCAAAGTGGTGACATCGTCGTATGTTACAAGTTTAGGGACCTTTATGTGTAAAAGTGGTGAATATATAGCGAGTGCAACCTGTGAAATCTTGGGTCTGAGCACAGGTATCATTGCGTATTCTGTCTTAAAACTCTACCCGAGGAGAGTAATAAAGTTTAACCTAAGCTTGAGAGAAGGGTAAGGTAGAGGGAAGTGCTACTTTATCGGCAAAAGTAAAATTATGTGGTAGAGAAGAGGTAAGCGCTGTCTACTGGAAATACAGAATTCTTGTGTGACTGAAGAACTATCCTTTTGGTTTTAGCGAAACAGACCAATGGAGTTGTTTTATGTAGTTACTAACTGATTTTGCTGTATAAAAGTGTAAATACAATGTACCGATAAATTTTGTAAAGGAGGGGTCAGTCGAAGCTGCAGAAGTCGGAGCAGGGCTGACGTTGAAAGTATTGCGCTGGCATTGGTCCGTGTGACCAAGACAGAGTAAAGGTTGATTGGTGCATCAGCGAAAGCAGCCAAATAATTGGTTGAGCACTAATGAAACTTATCTTGTTCTAATTGGTGCGATAGTGCGACCCGCGCTGCGATAGGCTGGTGTTACGAAGCAGTTTACGGAAGGGAGAGCAATCTTTTGAGAAGACAGGAGATTAATAACAGAATGGCATTTTATTACGGAATGGAGAAAGAGAAATCTTCATGGTTTCAAAAAATTGAAAAATGTATTCAAAAAGGACAAAGCAATTGAAACGAGAGAGGGAAAAATAATTCCTCCGCCGAAAACGCCTGCATCATACATGATGACAAAGTATGGCTACCATACATGTATATAATTAGAAAATTGGGCAAGGTATACCAAAAATGATGGTGCATTAGCTTTCCCAGAAGAAAGATCTTTCAGTCTTGCGAGATTAAGAAACTTGAGAGACAAAATGATGAAGCTTGAACCAAGACCTAGACCAAATCAATTTGAAGCCTTAGCTGAGTGGGAAGATGAAATGCATGATTTAGAGCAAGAAAGGTTTGGAGACTACCTAGGACCAAGAAATAGAGGTAGTAGATTTTGGAGAGAAACGCATGAGACTAGAATGCGAAGGTTGAGAGATGCTAACATGTGTGATGGAATGTATCCGGTTAGATTGGTAGATGAGGAAAAGGGGCAAAAATGTACAGAAAAGAGGAATAATATAGAAACAGGAAAGACGAGTTATGAGGATTGTGGGTCCAAGGATGCAGTGTTGGAAGAGATCCTAAATAGTAGACCAACGCCATACCAAGCAAATTCTATGAGTATAAGTCCAAGTGCTCCACAGTTAGAGGATAGACTAGCAGAAACTCCAAAACGATTCTCAAACTTCAGAGATCTCCCAGAGAGAGTAGAAATGAGTTATGATTCGGATGTTCCATTAATCAGAACTAGATATACTGGGACACCTAAACAATGGAATGGAATGGAGAGTATTGGAAATAGAGTAGAACCACAAGCTGAAACACAACAGAGTACTTCTGAATATATACGTTCAACGAATGAATAAACTGAAAAGATACAGGAACTTACTAAAAATATAGAAGCAGTAACTGTTCCAGTAACTATAGGTCCTGTAATTCCAGTGTTTGAAAACCAGAAGATAAAAGAGCCATCTTTAACTATTCCTTTAAATCAGAGTTTACAAAAAGTAAAAGAAAAGTTTTAAACAAATTTGTCAGAAATTAAACGTACCAACCAAATGACACCGCCAGATTTAACTTTTAATCAGAGTCTTCTAGATACATTTCCAACAGGAGCGGAGTCTGGTTCTATAACTCCTGAGAAAAGTGTAGAGAAAATCGATTTAACACAAACTCCAATAGGGCCAACAGAACAAGAATTAAGTGATTGGATCAAAACCTTAAAACTGAAAGAAACGGAACAAAAAGTGTTAGATGTAGCAAGGCTAAAAGTTGATATGGAGGAACTAATAATTGGAACAATTGGGACTGATAGCTTGAAAAATTATCAGGATGATGAGATCACATTCATGCGTAAGAGTATTACGTGGAAAACCAAAAGCATTCATGATCGGATTGAAAGTTTAGCAAGTGAAATGGATGTGGATTTTACAAAATACAAAATATTGCAGAAACCTTATAGAGTGGATTTTACTGACAAGGATATAGAAAACATGAATACAGCAGGGAGAACAACTCAAATAAAAGAATTAATTGTGTTATTGAGAAAATGGGAGATATTGATAAGTGGGAAATGATTTGGACAAAGAAAAGAGAAGAAAGCAGTGACAAATCCACATTAGCGTTTCCAGTAAGAGAAAAGGAAGAAGTGGTAACATAATTTCCTATGAGAGAAATACCTGAAGGAGGATATGTGCATGTACCTTGGAGTAGACAAGATAATCTATAATTTACAAATGATTTTCCCAGACTGAGAGAGAACCCAGTAGAGTGGTATAGGCAAGTAGATCGATTTGTGAAAGTTTCAAAAGTATTATGGGAAGACTTAGATGGGTTATTTGACATAGTAGTACCAGCCGAACTATGGTCAGAGTGTAAGATTACGGTGAACTGGCCAAAAGAAGAATATCCACGAGATAAAGTGACAGGTGCTCCTGGACCTGAAGTAATGCGAAAATATGAGCAAGTGATAGTGTTTCTGAAAAATAAAATCCCAACAAAAGAAACAGATTGGGTGAAAATAGACAGGACAATACAAGAAGCCAAAGAGTCAGTTCATGCATTTTATGAAAGACTGTTATTAGTGTTTAAACAGTATAGTGGATATGAGGAATTGAATGAAAAGGATATGAGTCACTTTGTATATCGCTTTGTGTTTAGATTGAGACCAGAAATAGGAGATATGATTAAGCATAATTTGATGGGATGGCAGTCATGTTCCGTTGGACGAAGTCCCGAGACATGCACAATACTGTAGGGATGAAATTGAAGTAAAACAAAGGAAATTCAAGGAGAAAGCAATGTGGGCACAAGTAAAGGTTGCAGAGCATCAAGTAGCTCAATTAGAAAATAAAATAGCAGAAGGGAACCAAAATAGGGTAAAAGGAAATTCTAGTAAGCCAAAATTAACTGGAAATATAGAAGAATTAAAGAAGAAATATCCATGTCATAATTGCGGTAAGATGGGACATTGAAGGAAAGAGTGTGAGTATCCACCGAAAGTTAATCTGGAAAATACATCATTGAATCTACAGGTGCAGAATGAGATATTTCCTCAACCATCGCCACAGCAACAGGTAGTTAATCCACAGTGTCAGGTGCCACAACCTTCACTTCCTCACAATGTAAACCTACAGAGATAGAGTACAGAGACAGGATTATGAGCAGGAGACCAGGCAACAAGAAATAACAGAGTACATGTGAGTCCGCAATATTGGCTGAAAGAGGACGGAAGCGAGTCGGATGATAGTTTCTGACAGTGCCTGAGAGAGGGAGAAGAGTGCGTGCTTGGCGCTACTCTAGAGGTAGATTAGTCTGGTCCATATGTGAATGGGAAGGTGAATGATGTAGTTGTGACTTTCCTAGTGGACACAGTTGCTACCCATTCTACTGTCAGATCAGTGGAAATTCAAAATCTTCCTGTCTCCGGTGAATACATTCAAGTTGTAGGCGAAGCTAATCAGCAGATTAAAATCTCCTTAACAAAACCAATTGAAATAGAGATTGGAAATTTCAAAGATATGCATCGATTTGTAGTATGCGACAGTAGCCCTGTAAATCTCCTTGGAAGGGACATACTGTTTAAATGAACTGTGCCATAAATTGCTCACCAGATGGCATTCAGCTCCAAACTCCAGATGAGGATAGTTTTTTTAAAATGACAATGACACTAATTGAAGCAGAAAAGAACAGTATGTTTCCTGTGTTTGATCGAGAGAAAATACCCAAAGAACTGAAAGAGGTAGTCAAGGAACAGGTGTGGAATTTTACAGGAGAAGATATTGGTTTGATGAAATGTAGATCCTGTGAAAGAAGGAATAAGTTAGCCAAATATTCCTCAGTACAAAATGACAGCTGAAACAATTGAAGGAATCACACCAGTAATAGATAAAATGATTTAGCAAAGGATTTTGAGAGAAATAGAAAGCAATCCTTGTAATTCACCAGTGATGGGATTGAAAAAGCTTAACGGAACGTTCAGAATAGTACAGGACCTGAGAAACGTAAACAGGATAGTTGTTCCATGTTGTCCAATTGTGCTAAACCCAGCAGTAATTCTATATCAGATTCCACATGATGCAGAATGGTATACAGTCATTGATCTATGTAATGCGTTCTTCACGGTTCCATTACACCCTGAAAGCCAACCAATATTTGCATTCCAATTCAGAGACCGTATTTTGGCATGGTGCCGAATTCCTCAGGGGTATACTGAAAATCCCTCAATCTTTAATCAATTGTTAAAGAAATCATTAGAAAATATAAGTTTACCTGGAGAATCAGTACTGGTGCAGTACATCGATGACTTGCTATTGGCGTCAAAAACAAAAGATGCATGTGTTTCAAACATTATTACATTGTTAAATCATTTGGCAGATGAAGGACACAAAGTGTCACCATCAAAGTTACAATTTTGTCAGAAAGAAGTACAATATGTAGGCCACAAGATTGCTAAGGGAATCAGACATGTCACCTTATAAAGAATCAAAATGATACAAGGAATGAAACCTCCAAAAACACAGAGACAGGTAAGGATGTTTCTTGGAATGGTTGGATACTGTCGACAATGGATTAGTGGACTTTCACTGATAGCTAAACCCTTACAGAGATTGACAAAAGCAGATGTAAAAGACCCAATAACACTGAATAAGGCAGAACTGGAAGCTTTTGAGCAACTAAAAACAAGTGTATGTGAAGCACCAGCATTGGGAATGCCAGCTTATGAAAAAGAGTTTGAATTATACTGCAGTGAGAGGGAACGATGTGCATTGTCAGTTTTAATACAGAGACATGGAAAACTTAGAAAGCCATTTGCATACTTTTCAGCTGTTTTAGATCCTGTTGCAAAAGCGTTTCCAGGATGCTTAAAAGCAGTAGCTGCTACAAGCATGAGTATTGAACAAAATGAGGGTATAGTGATGGGATTTCCTTTGAGCGTATACATACCTCATTCGATAGAGATTCTCCTCACTAGAACCAAGACAGTACCTTACCAATAACAGAATGACAAAATATGAGAAGACCATTCTAGGTGCAGACAATGCTACAATATCAAGGTGTGTAAACATGAATCCATCTACATTATTACCTAGTGTTATGAATGTGGAAGTAAGAGATGAAGTGGATCACACATGTCTAGATGTCCTAGAATATTGCACAAAACAAAAGGCCTGATATCGAAGATGTACTTTTACCTGTGTCTGAATATGTAATGTTTGTGGATGGATCATGTCTGAGGACAGATGAGGGTGTACTGAGCGCTGCGTATGCTGTTTGTACAGTAGCAGATGTCTTGAAAGCATCTTGTCTCAAAGGAATCCTTTCAGCTCAAATTGCAGAATTGATTGCTTTGATTCGAGCATGTGAGTTGGGAAAAAAAATAAGGATCACCATAGTGAATAACAGTCAGTATGGATTTAGGGTTGTCAATGATTATGGTCAACTGTGGTCCCAAAGAGGTTATATGACTTCGGCAGGATCCCCCGTTAGAAATGCTGAATTTGTGAAAATGTTAATTGATGCCATACAATTGACAGAAAAGATAGCTGTAGTTAAGTGTGCAGCTCATAAAAAAGGAAATGACTATATAACTCATGGTAATAAATATGTGGATTCAATTGCAAAATACTGTGTTAAAAATCTTGCCTCTATTAATCGGGATAGGCAAACTGAACATGTTTCAAGTCCTTTGATGCTAAGCACGTAAGTGGAGACATGGCAGGAAGTAAAACAAAGGCAGGAAGAAGCTAGTGAAGAAGAAAAAGATAACTGGTTGAAGGCAGGATGTAGACAAAGGGAGGAGGATGAAATCTGGATTTGCAAAGATGAAAGACCAGTAATGCCTAATAGCATGATCTCAAATATGGTCCGAATGGATCATGGTCAAGCACGTATTGAAAGAGAGGCCATGATACGAATGTTTAGACAGACATGGTACAATCCTAAGTTTAGGATGATTTCTGAGACCCTTTGTCAGAGATGCCTCGTGCGTCAACAACTGAACCCAAAAAGAAAAACTGTTGTGAGTTTGGGAACCATAGGATGGGAGGGAGGTCCATTTACAAGAATGCAGTTAGATTTTATTGAGCTTCCTTCATGTAACAGACTTAGGTATGTACTTGTGATTATTTGTTTATTCTCACGATGGGTTGAAGCATTCCCCACTAGGAGGAATGATGGAGTGACTGTTGCCAAACTCCTGTTACGTGAGATAATATCACGCTATGGTTTCCCAGTAACTATTGAAACAGATCATGGATCACATTTTCACAATGAGTTAATGCAAATGATTTGTGAAGCACTGGACATTCGTTAAAAGTTGCACTGTGCTTACAGACCAGAAGCTTCAGTGGTGGTTGAACAAGTAAATGGAACAATAAAAAACAGAATTGTAAAAATTTGTTTGGCCACAGGACTGAAATGGCCCGATGCACTGCCACTTGTTCTAATGACCCTGAGGAGTGCTCCTGACAAAAGAACAGGATTAAGTCCCCATGAGATTTTAATGGGAAGAGTAATAAGACAAGCATTTGTACCAGTTGATGAACTGTTGAGCATAAATGATGATATCATACTGGATTACTGCAAGAATCTGTCTGACGTAGTAACTTCTGTGTTCCATCAGGTGGGAACTGAGTAACAAACGAAAGAGAAACATCCAGCTCATGATCTAGTCCCTGGAGATTGGGTTCGGATAAAAGTACACAGGAGCAGAAATTGTCTAGTGCCTCGCTGGCAAAAACCTCAACAAGTTATTCTGGTTAGTACCACTGCAGTTAAGTGTGCTGGAATCAAAAGGTGGATGCACGCCAGTCACACTATTCGTGTGCAGAGCCTGAAAATCTGTAGGAGGAGAGTAAGTATGTCAAATTTTGCGGATCTGCGGTCCGCAAATTCACGCGAAATCGCAAAAAAATCTGCGAATTTGTGGATTTTCCCACGAAATCACTGATTTTTTTGCGATTTGCACTATACTCAACTGGAGTAATTTCTTCTGGCTAATCAGTAAGTGCTACCTCGTTGTGTAAATGTATAGTGCTTTTCCTATACTGCAGCTGCGTAAAGGGCCAGAAGATTTGTCTCCAGTGACCATGTGTGCCTGTAACTTTGCCACCGCGCCAAAAGGCGCAGAGGTCCCTTAAGTGAGCTGTCCATCATAGTTGGGAAAGGGCGGGAAAAACATTTGATACTGCTAGTGTGTGGTGCGGGGCTTCTATGCGTGTGCACATGCCTCTTGTGTAAAGGGTCAGAGAGCGAGCAGGGCAGTAGGTGAGGAGAAAGCAGCCTCCTGGCCACAGGAACTACAAGGGGATCGCGCTCGAGAATATCGTACTATGCGGTTTGTAGCAATGAGGGTGTCTCTTTATTTTGTGCCTTCCCTAACTTTGTAATCTTCAGAACAAAAGAAATAAGCAAATGCTAGCGTTAATCAAAATAAAAATGATAAAATTAAGCACAGGAAGCGAGGATGACGTTTCCCGAGGGGGTTCACAGGAGTAGGGCTGCTTTTTCATTACTAATAAATGCTTGGACCAGCTGATTTCCAGGAGTTTGCAGACACTTTCAGTTTCGTTGCAGTGTTGTGCAGCCTTCGCAGGGGGCTGGGGGAAGACAATAGGGAGACAACACCCAGCAGGCAGACGCAGCGTCGCACACAAACCTCTACACACCAGCGCCGACGGCACCGACTGCAGGTAAGTCCGCAGCAGAACCACCCTGTGTAAAGTTAATATCATAAAAAGTGCTGCTGTGTAGAAAATGAACTGCCACAGTTCCCTTTTCTAAATAGTGGCATCTTAAAGTTCTGTTAGGCTCTGTTTTGAAGGCGTCGTTGAGTTGTTCTTTTTTTGTTATTGTTGCTTGGCACCAGTGAAACAGGACGTGCCTCTCTGTCTCGCAGGCAGCATTCCCGTTGTCTGTTGCCATTCTTAGCGCTTGTAGTTCGCTGCAGTATAGGGGAGGCCAAACTCATGGATGCAAAGACCTCCCTCGAGTATTACAGCTAATTTTCGACGGCAGAGACCAGGTTAAAGCACACTTGCCCAGCCTTGACCGTGCTCACTAATGTTTTGGGCTGATTAAAACGTTACTGAATTTGAGCTTTAACTCGGGCACCTGCTTTATTTATCTGTTAGTGCTTGCTGTTGAGGTTTAAATTTTGTGACAGGAGCCTCGTGCCATACTTGTAACTATTCTCTGACACTGCTTCGAGGGTCAGAGCAGGGTCAGAGAATAGTTGCAAGTAGGCAACGAACTCTGGAGGCGACGCTCAGGAAGCACTTACAGGGTTACAGCAGGTGCCCAAGTTGAAGTTCATTTCTTTGTAACCATTTTGTAAATGGTTACAAAGAAATTAGCTTCAACTTGGGCACCAGCTGTAACCCTGTAAGTGCTTCATGGAAAATTCGTCCCACTCGCGGATTAGCAGATTTTTCTGCAATTTCGCGAGATTCGCGGTTCGCGAAATTGCCGAAAATCTGCAAATTCCGCGAGCGGAACAAATTTTCGGCCCACACTTAGAGGAGAGTGAAAGCACCACTGATTCAGACACTGAGGTGAACCAGAAAGAGATCCAGATACTGAAGCTCAACCTGTTTGTCGACATCTGGAGATATCAGATACTAGCTCTGCATCAGAAGGAGAAAATGAAATTGTTGAAGTACCAAATATTGAAGATCGACCTGCAAGTCGAGATTTGGTAGAAGCTAATACCAGTAAGGACACTGAGTTGAGTGAAAGTAAATAAATAGATGGTGGCAGTGGATAACTTAAACAGCCAGCACCTCCGTTATGTTTGCATGTGGATTAGGTAATACCGCTCTCTTTCAAAGCGTGCTCTATGTCTTTATACCGTGCCACCCACAGTATCAAACAATATATGCAGAATTCTCTGTATATATAAGTGAAATTTAGAACATAGACAGAGCACACCACAAATAAGTAGACGGCTGACTTCCCACAATCAGCAAAGATATTTAATGTTAAAAAATTGTGTAGGTGATTAGTTCAACAAGCGTTCTTCATCACAATCGTTCAGTTGTTACAACATTGGTACACTACAGCCGATATGTGTTTTGTCGCCATTCGTGACTTTTTCAAGGCTCCAATGGTAAGTATGATCAAAGCTCGAAAATTGCATTTGTCCAAGCTGATCAACTCATACGAGGTCTGGATGGTGTTTGTCCAGATCAATAGAATATTCCTTCAAGGGTAGACTGGTACTGGAAAAACCATATATAAACACAACGCCGGGAGGTTGCGGCTTTAAAACTTCAATGAAAAAATAGCGCGGGAGACATTATCCATATTTTTACCGAAGGTGTCGACTGGGGATTAATGGCTTTCGAGCTTTGACACTTATTGACCATAACGGGGTCTTTGGAGATTTGGCGTTTTTGTGTGACACATGTCTACTGTTTTGAGGATGTCTATTTACGATTGAATACGCTTGCGAAAGTTAACGTACTGGGATCACATGTAGGAAACCCAGACTCGACGCCATTGTGTTTGAAAACTTTATTGATCCAACCACGCTAGACTACACATCTTTGGAATATGAAGAAAAACGATATATATATATGGTTTTTCCAGTACCAGTTTACACTCTAAATTTGAGTGAAAGTAAAACTGGTAATTTGGAAAATACTGAAGGACAGTCTGAAAGCTCTGAAAGCAGGAACACAAATCTCGAAACTGGAGAAAGGAAATAACTCACGATGAGGATGAGCTTCCAGGTACCAGCTATGGAGAAGTTCCTAACAGAGTGAAAGAACTGACCAGAGAGAATTTAAATTCCGAAAAAGAATCAGATCCCGTAAAATTCATTATAAATGAAACTATAGAAAGATCTGAAACAGAAACCGATGACAGTGATGACGAAACTCAATTGAGGAGAAGTTCAAGAAAACAAACTTGGAGAGTGGAGCGAAACACAACAGAAACTGAAATAAAAAGAGTAAGAAAAGGAGATAATTGGCCTAAAGAAATTGATGGACTGAAAATTAAACTGGTTAACAAAGCAAAAGTACAAGAGGAGCAAGTAAATGAAATAACCAGTCAAAAAGAGTTGTTGGGAAAGAGAATAGAAATTGTGCAAAGGCCAATAAGAGTGAGGACACCAAATCAAAAGTATAAATCACCTGAGTGGACCTACATGGGGAACTTGCATTGTCAAGTTGTTGAAAAAGAAAGTGAGTGAACTGTAACACAAAGAAAAGAAGAATTTTCAAGTGTAACAGTGCAACAAAAGGGATATATATATATATATCCAAACAGACGCTGTAATAGAACTTGAGGGGAACATTGTAAGTGAAACCAAGGTTAAAAAGAGACAATAGAAGGTAAACAGATGGTGAAAATTGCTGTGTAAAAAAAATGTAAAAAAATGGCTACTAATCAAGTGATTAAATCTAAATGTTCTATTTTTAGAAAATGGTGTAGAATGTGGTTAATTTGTACTGGAATATTAATGTTAATGTGGTTAATTCTTGCGATTATCATTCCTTTACCTCCTGATATTGAAAGACTGTAAACAAATGGGAGTTTGAAAGATAAAAATGATGATTTGAAAAATTAAAAGTTACATGTATGTAGACCTGAAATTCATCAAGATAAGTCACTCAGTGATTTTTTTAGAAATACATTTTCAAGACTATTGTCTGAATGTGTGAGGACAATGGATGCCAGCGATTGTTATGTCTGTGTAAAACTGCCAGCATCTGTGTCCGAGGGGGTAACCTACCACCATTTGCTATTAACATATGGAGTGACCTGTAGTGTAATATCAATTTTATTATAGATCTGGAAAATTAGAATATTATTGTTCTGACTCAGATGATGTATTTGCAAAATTGAAGATTGTTGCAGAACTAAATCAAATTAAACCTGCTAAAGTTTTTGGAGAATATTTCTTAGAAACACAAGAATTGACACATGAATATGCCTTTAAACATAATTTGACTTGTAAAATGAGAAATTAAGAGAAAGTTTTCCTGAATATGGTTGAGGTGTAAATTACCCAGTTTTTCCTGGAATTTATTTTCTCTGTGGGAACAAAGCTTATTATAGGTTACCCGACCACTGGTATGGCTCCTGCGATCTTGGCTTGGACTTTCCAAAGATTTTCCGTGATGATAGAGATACAAATGGGATTCATGAAATAGGTGAACCACGAAGCCGTAGAAGAAGAGAAAGTGTAATTGAAATAATAGGTGATGTTTTTGGAGCATTAATACCAGCATTAGGCATATCATTTAATGCAAACCGAATTAGAAAATTGTCAACAATAGTAGACAGAACAAATAGTCAGATTGTCAACGGACACAGCTGGAGGATTTTTAATGGTTAACACTGAAATGTTTGCTATGAGAAGTATGGTAATGCAAAATCGACTTGCTTTAGATATAATTTTGGCAAAAGAAGGAGGAGTTTGTGGAATTTTAAAGGTGCAACAAAGTTGTACCTACATTCCTGATAAAAGTCAGAACATTGAGAAATATATTACAAATATTACACAATGGCATAAAGAAATAGAACCACTGGAAGTTGAAGGTGTTCTTGAAAAACTTGGTCGAAGTTTGTCAGCAGTTAAAAATTGGTTTTATGAAATAAATAGATCTATTGTAGGGAAAATACTAATACCAGTAACTATAATAATAATAGTAATCTTAGTTCTGAGATTAAGTTGCCAATGTAGGCAGCGAAAAAATGTCAAAAGGTCTTTTAAGAAAAAGATTGAAGAAAAACAAGATAGAGAAAGAGAAAAAGATGATATAGAGATGGAACAATTTAAAGAGAAGTTTTATCAGGATAGCAAGAAATTAGAAGAAACAGAAATATAACACGTACTAATTGAAATATTTTGAAACATGTTGAGGTAAAACATTTCTAAATTTTGGGAGATATTTGGTGATAAAATCACCAAAGGGGGAAGTTGATGGAGCAAGGTGAAGACAAAAAAATGTTGTATACCCCTTGTGAAATTAGCTATCCATAACAATAATATGTACTAAATATGTGGTTTTGAAATTAACCAACATAGAATAGAATGCACACACACAAATACACGTGGGATACTAATTTGCATGAAATTGCCAAGCATAATTTACTAATTTGTCATATATTGTGTCATAAAAGGTACGCATTTATCGTAATCTAATTGAAAATTGCATGAATGTGCTTTTTGTCTGTTTATTTGTGGCATAAATCATGAAGATTTTTAAGTTAAAACATGCATATGTGTTGCTTAAAGCTAGGTAAATACTAACTGGGATATTATTAGAAGGGGGAGGTAAACAGAAAGGCTTTATTTCGTAAATTTACGTTTTATTTCTGTTTGTTTCTGTAATAGTTCCTAAATTGAGGCCTGTGTGAGCAAATAAAAATGGCTGCTGACTGAAACTCCGAGGTGGCGGCCGAAGTACGCATGCGCCAAATCGGAGATGCGAGCTGCCTGTGCAGTATGGGTCAAGGACGGCGTGGTCTGCTTCATGGGGCACATGCCTAATTTGTTGAAGTCAGCAAGTTAACTTGTGGGAATGGAACACCGAAAAACAATTTAAAGGGCATTTCGAAGGAAGTCAAGTTCGAACAATAGCACCACTATTTTTTTGTGTCATAAGGATGACACCGCATAAATTGAACAGTAAAGCGATGAGGTGATGCTCATCCAACTCTAAATTGACCAATTACGGACATTTTAGGACATAAGAGTTACGAATTTAGACAGATAGGTTAGTGAAACAGGGTATAAAAGAGGACATTTGGGACTTTGAAGAGAACTTGCTTTTTGACCTGATCTTTGCACCCCGAGATGCTGTCGGTCTGCGCTATTTTTCTAATGGCGCAGGGACTTTGACATTTTTTTGAACTTTAACTTTTGAATGGGTGCGAAGTCGTATGAGAAGGGAACATCGAGAGAGATAGAGAGGTGTTTCTTTGGGAACTATCTTGTTTTTATGCTGAAGTCTGCGTCTTTACATTTGGGTAATATCTGTTTTCTTATTTTCCTGGACTGCCATGCTTAAATTAAATATTTTGAACTTAACCTTTCTTTTTAGGATCATTAATGCATAACTGAATTGTTTCCTTTAAGAAAAACGTAGAGATCATGCTAGGAGATTTAATCTCTAAATAAAGATTAAATAAATGGAGAATTAAGCAGGTCTTGTTGTCCTTTAGTTAACTTTTACTAGCTGATCCATCTAAGAAATGAATAGTGGAGTGTTTTAAATCTTTCCTTTAGAAAACCATGGTATTAAAATAAAACTCTAGTTGTAAATAATGTATAAAATTTGAGTTTAGGCACTCCGCTATAATACAGCGGCTCTCATTTTAGGTCTTCACTGAATCGTCGGAGTAGAATAAATGTGTGAGTGAATGGAGAATAAGAGTTATGGGCTCAGTTGTGAGAAGATAATGAATAACTCTGTGGATTAAGGTGATGGTTTATAAAGAATTTTTGGAACTGTGCTGCATCACTATCACGCCTGTTGATTACTAATAAATTAGTTTTCTACTTCTGAATATCTATAGAGCAGCCGGGTAGCCATGTGGCTCTGTGTGCATGTCAATCCAAATGGAGGGTGCATCTAAGTGGGCGAAGGCCCATTCATTAACTGTGATGAACTGAGTAGCCCGGTAATATACTTGTATAACCGTGAAGGCAATAAATTGCCCCCATCCCCGCACTACTCCCCCCCCTTTCTCCTTTTTATGACTGCTGTTCTGGACGACTTCCTGTTCCACAGCAGCATCCTTATTTCAGGCTCTACTTTTTAAACAAATTCTGTCAGAACCCAATATGGTGTGATTTGGCGGCCATATCTGAATTTAGGCAGTACAATCATTTTAAACACTGCTGTCCTGCAGAGAGGAGACTGCAGCAAACTCCGCCATACCTGACATCCTCTCAGCAATTTGCTAAGGACTGTGTACAGATTTCTTTGCAGGAACTCTTCCTAATTCTGTGTAATATAAATACCAGGATATGTAAAGACAACCGTATCAATGGAAATAGACCATCGTAATTTCCTTATTGGTGACTTCGCCAACAGTGGCTAAAATACTTATTTTTTCAATTTATACCAAAACCAGAGAAACTGCCCAACTGTTCACATACCTGTGACAGGAGGTCAACGTTCATATCCTGTTCCACCAAGTAGAGCATTATGTCACCTGCGTACAGTGAAATGCCCCCATGCTAAGGCATCAGTACATATCCAATAAGCCAAAGGTTCTATTTCCAGAGCAAAGATTATTGAATGCAATGTTCACCCTTGCCTAGCCCCTCTTTCCAGTTGGAAGGGCTCCGTGCAGGTTCCTTTAAAAACTTTTTTTGCTAGAATTCACCAAAGTTCACAATGTTGATGAAAGTGAAGTTGTCCAACTTTGCACACTTTTAAGTCCATAAAGCAGTCTGGGGAGGATCATCATTTTAAACAGTGCCATGTCGTCCATGATGTTAAGACCAAGATTATTCCAGGATGTCAGATCCTACCATACCCGGCATGTGACGGGACTGAGGTTTAAGCCACACGCGAGGTCGGGCTCCCGGGAGACATGCACCCCAAGATGTAGGGAGCTGACCGCCGTATTGCGATCTGGGACTGCCAGGGCTCGTCTCATAATCAAAAGACGGAGATTACCCTAATAAATTTACAAACACTACTGAAGCTGCAAGGCCTTTCAGCCAGAAACTATTCTATTTTCATGGCTAGCACTACTGGCCAAGCTAAGATCAGAAGCTGCCCAGGCGCCTGTAATACTTGTTACTAAGAAACAATGCTAAACAAAAAGTGAAGAAAACGTTCTCCTTACTTTTGAGGAGTTGCTTCAGAACTAACCATTGTTAAAATGCGTGCATGCCATGTCAAATGTACAGTAATAAAACACGCCCATTCTTAATTTCTCTTGAATCAAATGGTTATTATTATGTTGCTAGTTTCAAGTGCACTAACAGCACAACGTATAGTAAACTAGAGAGAATTGGGTTTACTAACTGTGCTAGGAGACACATTTCCACAAACAGCAACAGGTGACAACAGATAATTTGTATAAATTACACATTTTTTGCTTCACTCTTAAACTAACGCTGTCATACGTGTAGGCAGAGCTGAAGACAGTAAAGAAAACTATTTATTTCCCGAAACAGAGCTGACGTCTTCACCTACAAATTACTCACTGAAAAGACTGATTTGCTTACTTATTTGAAGTTTTTAATATAGCGCGTAAGAGGCTCTAAAGCCTCAGAGCACTTTATGTATTTTGCCATACAGGTAAACAGAGATATTTCGTAATCAGTATAATATAAAAAAATATAGCACACTATTAAAATAACAGCGTAACAATATAAAATAACACACAGTTAATGGTATAAAAATCTACCCTAACTGTTAGGTGTATGCACTTGCTTCAAAACTGGAAACATTGAGAATACATCTTGGAAGAAGACAAATGCACTTTTGGACTCATTGTTAAGTACAAGGAATTGCTACGTTTTGCAACTACTGTATCATAGTGCTCCGTTGCCATGTTACAGTTCTGAATTTGCTTGTAACCTTTGTTAGGTCGAGACATATGTGACACCCATTTGGGTTGCAAGGTGTGGACGAAGGACACTGTCAGTAGCACTCAACGTATTTATGATTGGTGTGTCGATATTCTAACCCTGATTTGTGCATCAGAGATGTGCGTTTGATTCAGACCTCTGCTACCTCCTTGTATCTCTGTTTAAAATAATACAAGTGTTTATAGTACTCAATAATATGAATGCTAATAATGGGAGAGCGTGATGAACGTATAGGACAAAGAACACCCAGCAGGTAGACATCAACCTTGAAATAGTACAACTTTATTATATTCGTCTGTGTATTGATTTCAACAGCATTGGGTCAGAATAAGAGTTCGAGCAGGAAGTTTAAATAAAGAAAGAACACTTAACAGATGCTCATCAGAAGTCAACAAGGGAGAGGAAAACAACTTATTGGTTGAGTAGAAATGGTTTTTAGTTTTTTGTTTTTTAAAGTCAGTAGTCAAGCAGATGCATAGTTACAAAGTGATGTTCATAACTCGTGTCTATCTGACGAGTTCATCATTCAGATTTTAAAAGTACTGCATATTCCTTGACTCAAGATTAAAAAGATAGGTGTCCCACAGCTGGTAAATGGATAGGCAATATACAACTTATTTTGGCTGACTCGAGGTTCTTTGTGATATTTTAGTTGGCTGAATTAATCTGTATTTGAAGATGGTTGCATTAAAAGTTGCAATAACTGTTTCAATTGTCAGTTGACAACTGGATGTGTTTAGTTCACACCTATGCTTTGCTGCTTTTTCAAAAGTGCAAACGTCAGGTTTCCCAATCATCATCATCATGTATAGCTTTATTTCGATCACAAGGATCTTAAAAAGTACACAACACAAAACTAAATTAGGACAATATAAGAATGAAAGTTTTAAAAAACATTCGAAAAGAGCACACGGCTGCCGTAAAATACAATATAATAATTAAAAACAGAGATAGACAATTCATACAATGCATTTAAATCACTGGATCCATAGTGCATCCCAATATTTGCCCAAGCTGAAAACTTTTACCCCGCGTGTATCAGTAAACAAAGTTCTCATCGCCTCAAGGTAGTGTCCAGGGCCAACCACTCTACACAATGGGATAATCCACTTTCCCCTCAAAGATTTGTAGTGGGGACAAAAAAATAACAGGTGCACAATGGATTCTGAACAGATTTTGCAAACTGGGCATAAGTAATCACTGGAGACATTACCACGCCACTTGTTACAAAACAATTTGGTGACTCGTGTCAATCTGACGAGTTCATCATTCAGATTTTAAAAGTACTGTGTATCCCTTCACTCAAGATTAAAAAGATACGTGTCCCACAGCTGGTAAATGGATAGGCAATGAACAACCTATTTTGGCCAACCCGATGTTCTTTGTGATATTTTCGTAGGCAGAATTAATCTGTATTTGAAGATGGCTGCATTAACAGTTGCATTAAATGTTTAATTTGCCAGTTGACAACTGGATGTGTTTGGTTCCCCAATCACATTTGACAACAGCGCACTGGAAAGCAACTCCAAGGTGCTCGATAATGAAATAGACGAATTTTACAGTCTAAATTAGCGTTGAGGTACTCTGAACCCGCTTTATGTCCCGCAAAACATCAGCTTCAGGACAAACGGACTCTGGGTGCACACAATGCAAAGCTTTTTAAGGGCTTTCGTTTTCAACAATATGTCACATTTTAAATACCATTGATTTTGACAGGTTTCCCCCAAGTCAGGTACGTCCCTGGTATAAGTGGGGTTTCAACAGTAGACACTTCACGCAAGAGCTGGGGTATGGGGGGGGGGGCAAAGACACATTTGAAGGCTGGAATAGGGGCATGTAGCGCGTTTCATTTTTGCACAAAGTCATTGTTTACAAAAGACGCGAGGTCCATTTTTAACTGTTATTTTACGTCACTGATTCGCAATTTGCTTTTTTTTTAAAAAAAAAAATGTATTAATATATTTCCCAGTTATATACAAGGCACGGCATCATTAATACAGAAAGAGCGATGGAAAAAGTATATACAAAACATTCATAGACCAAAGTGAAAACCAATCAATAAATCATCAACAGGCGAGGTAAATATTACAGCAAACAAATTATAACACAGAAATAATATATAAATTGGGGCATAGTGTACTTTCATGTTGTGTGCTATGAATATTATAATTGCACCGAGTCATTATTCCTTATCTTTAGGCAAGCCTACATTTCACACAGTTATTCCTCCTTCCATCGTGTTATGGGATCCCATATTATATTACCTAACTTCCTTCCTCTTTTTCCCTTCCTTGCATATATCTCTTTCTCCATTTTATATATTATTAGTAACTTAGCCAACCATTTGTGAAAAGTAGGTGGTACAGGATCTATCCATGCAGAGGCTATACATAATCTCATGATAGACATAGAGACAAACAAGAATTCCCTCCCACGAAAAGGCCGTACATCTTCAACATTAACTCCTAGTAAGATAGTTCCAGGGGTTAATACAATTTCGCTTTCTAGGATTTTGTTTATAAAACATTCGATTTCTTTTTTCAATAAATCTAAACGGGGGCATAGAGCAAATACATGTTGCAAATCAGCATCCGAGCTTCCACACCTATAGCACGTGATGCCCGCCAAACCTCCCCATTGTGCTATTTTAGCCGGTGTATAATACAAATGATAGAGTGTTTTGTAGTGTTGAGCTTGTAATGGTGCTGAACACAGTAATGAATTCCCCTTTTCTAGGGAGATACCAAAACTTTCAGAGCTGATTTTGAGATAATCCTTCCATTTTTCGCTCCATTTTTGGTGATCATCTTGTTTTACTTTAATCAGTTCAGCATATAATCTTTTGATTGTGCAATCCTGCCCCCTTTGAATAATTTCCATAATAGCGTTACGCCTAAATCCCAGAGCGCCACCTTTTTTTTTCAGGAGAAAACTCCTAACTTGAAGATATTTGAAAAATTGTCTAGTTTCTAGGTTGAATCTGTCTTGTAGATCTTTAAATTGAAGAACACCCTGATCCCCCTTTATATCTCCAATAGTTCTGATTCCCCTGTTTTCCCACTCTGCAATTATAGGTCCCGAAAAGATATCTTGTGGGAGGGTTTGATTGTGTAACAATCTTGTATATGAATTATATTTTCCTAGACCAATTTTTTTAGCAAAACTTTTCCAAATTTCAAATGCTGCTATTATTGTCTTAAACTTTGTCTTCTTATAATAACTTGCCTCTGTAAATTTCAGGAGAACATCCTTCGCTTCCATTCCCAAAGTTAATCCATAGATTGCTAATGATCCAAATTTACTCCACTCCTCTGCTCCACGGTACTGTTCACCTCCCATTAAACCAGTCATGTTCTGTAAAGCCGCCGCCAAATAATACGATTTTAAATCTGGGACTCCCCAGCCTCCCCTTTCTCTCGGCAATGTCATATTTCTAAGGGCCCTTCTCATTTTCCCTTTTGCCCAAATGAATCTATTTAGTATACTCTCAAGTTTTTTAAATATTTTGCTATAAAAAAAATAGCGGTATTGCCCTAAATAGATACAAAAATTTCGGGAGAATAATCATTTTTACTATGTTAGACCTTCCCACTATTGACAGATGCAAATTATCCCATCTATCCAAGTCTTTCTCCACTTTCTTGATTAAAGGGGTAATATTCCTTTCCACTAAGATTTCCAGATCTGACATTATGATAACCCCTAGATACATGCCTTCTTGTACCACTCGGTTGTCTAAACATGGGGTATATGAATTTTTTATTATCTGTGTTTTTGATGTATTTAGTTTATATCCCGATATCTTTCCAAATTTCAATGCCTCAAGTTCAAGATGTTCTATGGTTTCAGATGGGTTTGGAGAGATAACAGCAATGTCATCTGCATAGGCTAAGATTTTACACTGCCCGATGACTGTTGTTACCGGAGTTATCATCTCAGATGCCTCTATTCTGCGTATGAGTGGGTCCAAATATATAGCGAACAATAAAGGTGAGCAAGGGCACCCCTGTCTAGTCCCTCTTTTTATATGGAATTGACCTGTGTTTCCGCCATTCACTCGTAGAGTCGCTACTGGTTCTAAGTAGAGAGTTTGTAAAGCTTTGATAAAGCCTTGTTTAATTCCTGTTCTAGCTAAAGCATACCAAAGGTAGCCCCAGGAGACCCGATCGAATGCTTTTTCTGCATCAAGTAACATCACTGCAATCGGGTCTCCGGTGACTGACGAAACATCAAATAGCGTTATTGCTTTCCGTATGTGGTGTGTGGTTCCTCTCCCTGGTATAAAACCGTGTTGGCAACTACTGACAATTTTATCTATAACTTTTGCCAGCCTTGATGCCAATGCTTTAGAAAAGACTTTTACGTCTGCATTAAGTAGAGTTATAGGCCTATACGAACCTGGTTCTTCCGGATTTTTACCTTTTTTTAATATTACAACCACGAAAAGACGAATTTTACAGTCTAAATTAGCGTTGAGGTACTCTGAACCCGCTTTATGTCCCGCAAAACATCAGCTTCAGGACAAACGGACTCTGGGTGCACACAATGCAAAGCTTTTTAAGGGCTTTCGTTTTCAACAATATGTCACATTTTAAATACCATTGATTTTGACAGGTTTCCCCCAAGTCAGGTACGTCCCTGGTATAAGTGGGGTTTCAACAGTAGACACTTCACGCAAGAGCTGGGGTATGGGGGGGGGGGGCAAAGACACATTTGAAGGTTGGAATAGGGGCATGTAGCGCGTTTCATTTTTGCACAAAGTCATTGTTTACAAAAGACGCGAGGTCCATTTTTAACTGTTATTTTACGTCACTGATTCGCAATTTGCTTTTTAAAAAAAAAAAAAAAATTATTAAAGTATTTTGCAATTTGCAATGAAGGCCTTAATAAGGGCATGTAGCACCTTGTATTTTTGCTCAGAGTCATTATTTATAAAAGATGCGAGGGCAGTTTTTAACTGTAAATTTAAGTCACATTTTATTTTTGAACAAATTCATTGTTTACAAAAGGTGTGAGGCCGGTTTTTAACTGTTATTTTATGTTATTGCTGTGCGATTTGCAATGATTTTAAGTAATTATGCAATTAAATTATATTAATTCATTCATTCATGATTGCCCAATCCCTAAACATTGACATTGATGGTTTATATCCAGTTGCAACTCAAGGTGCAATGTCAGAAATAGCTCAGTAGATGACAAGTAAAATGCATGTAAATGCTTTCATTACAAGGAAGCAAACACTACCCTTCATTCAAATGTGGCCCACAATGTCCAAACAAGTGCCTGTGTGATGTACAGGAATTTATATAGCGCAAATCACCGAGCGGTTTCTAAGCGCTTGCTTAGGGAACCCGTCCTGGTATTCCCCTGTGAGATAACCCCGGCAGGGTATCCGCAAGGTGAAAGCCAGGCATCCTGTCGCGAGGGGCTGTTGTGGAGATTAAGCAAGCTATTGCCCAGAGTCGCAGAGTGTGAACCCGTGAATCGAGTAGGCACTGGAGCGAGAATTGTCGAGTCCATGGACATTTAGGACTCAAGACCCTGCCGAGCCAGGAATTGAACCCTGGTCCCGGGCTGACCTCTGCTTCCAGGTCTGCCTCCTCTAACCAGTGAGCCACACTTCTCCACCACGATGCCAACACGAATGCTATTTGGAAAAGTAAACACGTCAGCAAATTAATCTGAATCTAATAGCTACCACAATTTGGTTTCTCAGCTTTGTTGCATTATTGGAATACCCATCTTTAATAAATGCTTTCAACTTTAGTAATCATCTTTTAGGTTACTGTTTCATCTATGCATGTGGGAAAAGTAGAATGTGGCAATTGTCCTAGGAGTTGTCTGATTGTCACAATTTTGTGTTCATTTAATAATGAGCTCTTGGTTGTTTACTTAATTGCGACTTTTTCTTCTTAAGAAATAAGACAAAGCTGGTAATGAGGTTATAGGATGGACTATTGGAATGGCGGGGCTGGGATTCCAGAGTTTGGGATTGCGCACCCAGAGACGGATTGTTTAGAATGCGTTTTCTATTAAAAGTGGGGATTTCTAGTTATGAGTAGTGATGAATAGTTACTGGGAACCCACAGGGATCTTGAGTTTCTTTGCAGGTATGTGAGTGGTAAGAGTGGATGAGTTTACAAACTAGGCAAGCAGGTTACAAAGTGGATCTAACATTGATGTAAAGCCAGTTCAAGGATTGCAGAATGGGGGTGGTATAAGTGAAGCGGTTAGCCCCTGAAATCAGGCAGACGGCTGTATGCAAAGAGGCTGTAAAAGAGGCCTACTGAATTTTAGGAATGGAGGATGAAATTTAGGAATACCACATGGAAAACAATGACCTTATGTTTTGAAAAGGGTTAAAAATGTGTATTTTCCACTAACTTTATAGTGCGATCCTTAGCGCAGGGACACCCGTGGGCAGCTGTCATGCTTAACAAATATTTACTCACAGAATAGTTTTCCCATAACCTAATCTCGAGCAAACATAAGCTTGCACAACTTCCTTTAGGTCGTGTTTGGGTAAGAAAGGTTTGATCCCCGATTAGTTTACAATGGAGGTTCACATTTCTTGCCAGGGTATTGATATATTAGTGCCGATTAGGTCTTTTGTTCAGAATAATGTTAATTTGTCTAATATGTTTGTGGAGTCTAGTCATTCTTGTACTAGTGCAGAGGAAGGCTGGGGCTCATTAAGTAAAAGTTCTATCTTTTGAGTGTTAAATTATTTTGACATATTTTATTTAAAGTTATCCCTTATCACATAACAACATCACATCACATAAAACGTAATAATTATATTTTGTATCACGTCAGCTTCATAATTACATTTTGTAGGTTAAAGGTTTTTTGAGCAGTGTGACTAACAGTAGAAAAGGATAAAGGCATTCAGTATAACACTTTATAGTACTACATTATCAGATCTATTGAATGCGGCAATAGAACGTATGAATTAGTTAACGTAGTATTATAGTTAATAACAAGCATCTCATGGGTGGTGCTTAGCTATTGTTTAATCTTGTTCCCTCCTGTGGATTTAAGTACTCTATTTGACATTGTTCAGCCCACAACATGTAAAGTGGGTGTGGCGTCTGGTTTGTGGGTGGATTTATCCATGGCAATCTATCTCACTTCCAAAGACCTTTCTTGCTTTTCAATGTACTCTGTGTAGGAATGTTGTTTCTGTGGATGCCCATTCGATTAGTTCAGATTTCTATTAGTTGTGTATGTTGGGATTTTCGGCAGCCAATGGTCACCCTCCTGTTGGCCAGCACCAGTGCAAGGTCTGCAAATCTACTGATGCCTCCTTGTATTTGAGGGTTAAAATTAATGGGGCGATAGCGCTGTATAACAGTTTCCCCAACCGGCACTCCTTTGGGACAGCGTCCCTAAGTGTTTTTCTCCTTTCTTTTCTTTGATACATTCAATAAACTGTATAAACTTTCCAATTGAAAAGTTTATTGAAATTATCAAAGAAAAGAAAGGAGAAAAAAACTTGGGGTCGCTGTCCCAAAGGAGTGCCGGTTGGGGATGCTGTTATTATTTAACAGCACTATCACCATTTGTTTAGTTCAACTCCCCAGGGTCAGAGGGAGACACCCACCAGCACCCAACCAAACAAGAGAAATCAGTCCAAAGTCTACATTGTTCATTCTTCTATAAAACATAGTGTGCCATACGCCACTCTTCATTCTTAAAATTAATGTGGACATTGTCATTCAAGACTGTGAGTGGTCAAACGTTGAGGCCAGTCAGGAGATGACAGGAGATAAAACCGATCTAGAAAGCAGTGGCATAGTAGACCTTGTGCCCCTTGTGGTGGTCCCTGCGTTTGCGGCTGCATGTAAGCGTGCAGGAGGGGGGATGCTGCAGTTTCCTGCGGTGGCTCTCCAGGTAAGAGTAGGGGGGCCCCGCTCACAAAACTCGTACCCCCCCCTTGCTACCCCACTGCAAGAATGGCTTCAGAGTGAGCACGCAAAGCTGGAGCTGAATAATGGACTATATAGCAGTGGGTCATACTTGGTTATACAACATGTGTATTTTTACAGTGTATGAGATTTTGTGTTCTTTTATGGTTTTTCCATTGTGAATAAGCCGAATAAAGATTTTATATATATATATATATATACTTGGTTATACCGAAGAGCGAATTTACCTGGAATTCACAGAATTAATGTGTCAGTCTGTATAGTATCTTTACCTTTATTCCCTGTAAGCTTTATGTGTAGCTTTCTTTCTCATAGCCCCAAGGTCACTGTGGGAACATGCATGTCATGCTTGGCACCAAAAGAGAGACTTTCGTAACACATACTATACATTTAAAAAACACATTGGTGCAAGGTGATACAGCGGAGAGGAGCCAGAGGGAAAGTTTAGCACCATACAAGGGAAGAGTACCTGGTAACCATAAGTGCTCCTCTTTCAGGGTCCTGCTGAGGTACAGGAGCAGGCCTCTCAGTGAAAGAAGGGCTGTCCTTCTCAGGTAGAGCCTGCCAGACTGCAGCGCTGTCTGGTTTTAAAAGACATATGTGGGCTTACCAAAAACATACACGGGTTGGATCCCTCCCATTTCTTTACCATTGGTTGGATTTGCTGTCACTCTCATGTGACTGCTGCTTATTTGTGTGTCAGCTTTTCAATCTTGTGTATCTCCCTCCCATGACTCTTTATCATTTCTTTTGATTGACTGGCTTCTAAACTTCCACTGATTGCTTTCAAGCACTGCTTTTTTTCTTTTTGATTATTTTTGGTTAAGCAGTCCACAAGAGTACATGTGTTTTCCAGCTGTCTCCCTTGTGTACTACACTTCACCTGCATCCTGTTTTGCTCACTGTCGGCCGTGTGCCTCACCCCAACTCCTCCATATTTTGCTCACCCTAGCTCCCTCCCCTATTGCCTTCTTGCCTGTGTGCTTCCCCTGCCTGCTGTATGTTACTACCTTGCACGCCCTCCATGTTGCTTCCTCACCACCACCCTCATATTGATCTTTGCTTGCATCAATTCTTGCATTTAATGTTTAGGGCATGAACATAAGGCCAGCAGAGGCCCTTTTCAATTAACTGTGAACTCAGGGCAGCAGTGGATGTGGCAGGCAGTGGGTGTGGCAGACACTGGGAGGTCAAATTTCCTAATCTAACTCCAGTCCTACAATATTTGGGGAAAGGCAACTTCCCCCCAAATGTTCCAGGAGGCGTATTTACTATTCTAACTCAAATCCTGAAATATTTTGGGGAAATATTAATTCCCAAAGTATTTTTAGGAAGGGTTAAAAAGTAGTCATTTTGAATTGCAGAAAGTTATCCCCTGAGGGCACTTCTCAGGGCAAAAAAATAGGAACACATCCAAGTGCCGAAGACCGGTAGGACCCACCCCACCTAAAGCTCTGCCCTCGCTGTATAGTCCCACAGCAAACACAAGCTCCACCTCCCCTTTACTCCCCTGTGGTACTAGCCCTCTCAATGTAACTGAAAGGTGACTGTTAACCATTGCACTGTGCAACACTACACGTGGCACATTTTATCAGTTTAAGGTAAAAACTATCTTTATGTTGAAACTGCAAATTAAGCAACAGATGATGGATGGCGTGGCAAATCCATAATTATTCGGAAAAGACAAAAGTTACAGAATAGCATAATGCCAGTGGGCCGGGCTATGTTATGTTATGTTATTTATTTGTTAAAGCGCAACAGCTGCCCCAGCAACGGAGCGTCCCGGCGCTAACCTAACCAGTACCAGAGGGGAGGGGGGAACCAACAGAGGAATTAGATGACAGAGAAGAGATGGGTTTTGAGTTCCTTTCGGAAAGCGATCAGATTGGTTTGGGTACGGATGTGTGGAGGTAGGGAGTTCCATAGTTTGGCCCCTAAGACTTTGAAGGAACGTCCACCCGTTCTACAGAGCTTAGTTCGGGGGACCATCACGAGGTGCTGTCCCAGTGAGCGCAGGGTGCGCTGGGGAGTGTAGGGTACCAGAAGCGGGCGAAGGAGTTCAGGACAATCAGAGTTGAGAATTTTAAATGCCATGGTCAGGGCCTTGAAGTGAATACGAGATTCAATTGGCAACCAGTGCAGGTTGCGGATGGTGGCTCTGGCAGAGCACCTACGTGGGAGACCAACTACTGCTCTGGCGGCTGAGTTCTGGATACGTTGCAGCCTTGCCAGTTCAGCTTTGTTAGCCCCCAAGAGTAAGACATTGGCATAGTCCAGCCGGGCAAGGATCATAGATTGTATGATGAGCTGGCGGGTTTTGGAGTCGAAGACACATAAAGTGATAACATCTTACAGTTTGGATTGAGGTTATGGAAATAATTCATTTAATTGCTGGCATGTCAATTCCATGGTCTTCACTTTTGATTGTATTTCATTTTATTCCTCCTTTGTTGGGGCTGTTGGCCATACAGTGGCAACTCAGAGGTTTTATATTTGTGAAGAAATGAATACTTCAGCTCTGGAAGTTGAGAATAACCCCACTGGTTGGAGATTGGACAGAATCCATTTTAATGTTTTCCACATAGGAAAATGCAATAGTTAACAGAAGTTACAGAGGACAGTGATATGATAATATGTGTGATCATTTGTGTGATTTATGCTTAACCTTCTCTTCTAGAAGTTTTGCATTCCCAGGGTCCCCCTTTAATATTTTCTCTTCTACCAGCTTTATATTTGTGTCTTGTTTGTCATTGAGTACTGTTAAGTATCAGTAGTAAAAACCTGAACCCTTTCCGGATTGGTATAGTCATTATTGGGGTGTCAAATGTTTAAATACCTCTCCTATGGTAGATGTTTTCATATGTAGGACTTTATCTGTGGACTGCTGCTGGATAGATTCTCCTCAAAAGAACTGATACAATGTACTTAGAAAATAATCTGTATCTTATATCTAGTTGGCAACAACGTGAACTACAATTCTGGTGAAAAGCACCAATGAACAGATTCTAAAAGCTTTCTTGTGTTTGATTACAGAGCTTTCTGGTGAATGGAGCAGAATCAGAGATGATACTGGTGATGAAGGTGTGCACCCGTCGCACAGGCAAAAGTGGCAAAATCAAAGAGTTTCTCATCAAACAGAAATCTGGTATAAATGCACCCATTCACCAAAGAACTGTAATTAATAAATGAATTGCCTTTGTACATTGACTAAACACAAGGACGCGCTTCTGTAAATGTAGAGCATCCCTTTTTTAAATGTTTGACCTTACACCTCTAAATGTGAAGATTCAGTTCTCTAAATTCATGATCTATCCCTTTTAAAAAAACTTGGCCTTGCTCTTCTAAATGCCTGGCCACAGAACCATCTGTGCCATCTCTCCTATCTCAGTTCGTCTTCCAGCAGTAGCCGCATCCCCATCTATGCCAGCTCTCCTATCTCTAGTCTTCTTCCAGCTGTAGCAGCACCTCCATCTGTTCCATCGGCTCCATCTCTGGTCCTCTTCCACTAGTTGCAGCTCTCTCATATGTGCCATCCCTCCCATCTCTGGTCCTCTTCCAGCATTAGCCGCTCTCTCGTTTGCGCAATCTCCTCCATCTCTGGTCCTCTTCCAGCATTCGGCACTCTCTCATCTGTGCTATCCCTCCCATCACTGGTCCTCTTCCAGCATTAGCCGCTCTCTCATCTGTGCTATCCCTCCCATCTCTGGTCCTCTTCCAGCAGTAGCCACTCTCTCATCTGTGCTATCCCTCCCATCTCTGGTCCTCTTCCAGCATTAGCAGCTCTCTCGTTTGCGCCATCTCCTCCATCTCTGGTCCTCTTCCAGCATTAGGCACTCTCTCATCTGTGCTATCCCTCCCATCTCTGGTCCTCTTCCAGCATTAGCCGCTCTCTCATCTGTGCTATCCCTCCCATCTCTGGTCCTCTTCCAGCATTAGCCACTCTCTCATCTGTGCTATCCCCCCCATCTCTGGTCCTCTTCCAGCATTAGCCGCTCTCTTATCTGTGCTATCCCTCCCATCTCTGGTCCTCTTCCAGCATTAGCCGCTCTCTCATCTGTGCTATCCCTCCCATCTCTGGTCCTCTTACAGCATTAGCCCGTCTCTCATATGTGCTTTCCCTCCCATCTCTGGTCCTCTTCCAGCATTAGCCGCTCTCTCATCTGTGCTATCCCTCCCATCTCTGGTCCTCTTCCAGCATTAGCCGCTCTCTCATCTGTGCTATCTCTCCCATCTCTGGTCCTCTTCCAGAATTAGCCACTCCCTCATACGTGCCATCTCCCCCATCCCTGGTCCTCTTCCAGCATTAGCCGCTCTCTCATCTGTGCTATCCCTCCCATCTCTGGCCCTCTTCCAGCATTATCCACTCTCTCCTCTGTGCTATCCCTCCCATCTCTGGTCCTCTTCCAGCATTATCTACTCTCTCATCTGTGCTATCCCTCCCGTCTCTGGTCCTCTTCCAGCATTAGCCGCTCTCTCATCTGTGCTATCCCTCCCATCTCTGGTCCTCTTCCAGCATTAGCCGCTCTCTCATCTGTGCTATCCCTCCCATCTCTGGCCCTCTTCCAGCATTATCCACTCTCTCCTCTGTGCTATCCCTCCCATCTCTGGTCCTCTTCCAGCATTATCTACTCTCTCATCTGTGCTATCCCTCCCGTCTCTGGTCCTCTTCCAGCATTAGCCGCTCTCTCATCTGTGCTATCCCTCCCATCTCTGGTCCTCTTCTAGAAGTAGTGGCTCTCTCTGTGTTTGTGCCATCTACTCCATCTCTGGGCCTCTTCCAGCAGTAGCCTCTCTCTTACCTGTGCTATTCCTCCCATCCCTGGTCCTCTTCCAGCAGTAGCCGCTCTCTCGTCTGTGCTATCCCTCCCATCCCTGGTCCTCTTCCAGCAGTAGCCGCTCTCTCATCTGTGCTATCCCTCCCATCCCTGGTCCTCTTCTAGCATTAGCCGCTCTCTCATCTGTGCTATCCCTCCCATCTCTGGTCATCT
The DNA here is from genome assembly GCF_964263255.1 of Lissotriton vulgaris. Lineage (NCBI taxonomy): Eukaryota > Metazoa > Chordata > Amphibia > Caudata > Salamandridae > Lissotriton > Lissotriton vulgaris. The sequence continues at coordinate 722,775 of NW_028255629.1, forward strand.
TCTAGAAGTAGCTGTTCTCTCGTTTGTGCCATCTACTCCATCTCTGGGCCTCTTCCAACAGTAGCCTCTCTCTTACCTGTGCTATCCCTCCCATCTCTGATCCTCTTCCACCAGTCGCATCTCTCTCATCTGTGCTATCCCTCTCCTCTCTGGTTCTCCTCCAGCAGTAGCAGCTCTCTGTGCTATCCCTCCCATCTCCTACCCTCTTCCAGCAGCAGCAACTCTCTCATCTGTGCCATCTCCCCCATCCCTGGTCCTCTTCGAGCAGTAGCCACTCTGTCATCTGTGCTATCCCTCCCATCTCTGGTCCTCTTCCAGCAGTAGCCACTCCCATCTGTCCCACCCTTCCTATCGCTGGCCTACCTCTATTAGTAGCAGCATCCCACCTGTGCCGTCTCTACCATATCCAGTGCACATCTAGAACTGGCTGCTCTCCTACCTGTGCCACCTCTCCTAGCTCTGGTCCCCTTCCAGCAATAGCAGTTCTCTCATCTGTGCCATCTCTCCCATCTCTGACCCTCTTCTATCAGTGGCTGCTCTCCCACCTGTATCAAACAAGGGCTCCCTGCATACACAAATGAAACATGCACCCCTAGGTCAGGGAAATTACACAATGGAGAAAACAACCTAGGCGGAAGTCTTACATTGCCTACACAATGGTGACAGGACAAAAACTCGAAACGGACAGTTTACAATAAAAATTATACTCTTTTTATATACTAAACAAATTTATTATTGGGCAAGACAATATAAAAATACATGTATATCAAAACAAGATAAAATTACATTTCAGGAGTACAAATCACAATAGAAAACACATATTAATTCTTTCACAAACTACAAAAAGATGGTGTATCAAGTTGTGTGTCAAAGCGTTTCGGCGGCCAGCGCCTTTCTCAAGACAGAAGACAACTTTCTACAGCTGGAAACAGCCTGTAGAACCGATATGTTTTTGTTCTATTCAGATCTTTAAGTGATAAAAGGAATCACACAGCAGTTGGCAACGGAATTCTAATTTAAACAGTATTTTAATTCTTATATGTTGCAGGTGTTGATATATATTCCATTCTTTAAATCAGTGCTTGGTAATTGGATAAACCTGATATTTAAAACAATGTTGCGTCGCCTCCACAGGATATGACGAGTTATGACGGATTAGAGAAGGGCCTTTAGATAGTACCTAATTATTAGAATCCTAGTCTCTGAACAGCGACTGCTGAAAACTTTTCGAGTCGATTAGGATGAAACCCGTTTGGAATAGATGACCGCCTCCACACGTCACGACTAGAGAAACGACCGGTACAGTCCAGAGGCTTACTCAGCGTTCGTCAATATCGAGGCAACGCCCTAGAAGCAAGCCGAGAACAACCTTGTTCACAAGTCTAGTGTTGACCCTTTCGCCAGACTGTGAGCCGAACAATCCGATAATCAAAACAATCTAATCAACACGAAAAGTTTTCAGCAGTCGCTGTTCAGAGACTAGGATTCTAATAATTAGATACTATCTAAAGGCCCTTCTCTAATCCGTCATAACTCGTCATATCCCGTGGAGGCGACGCAACATTGTTTTAAATATCAGGTTTATCCAATTACCAAGCACTGATTTAAAGAATGGAATATATATCAACACCTGCAACATATAAGAATTAAAATACTGTTTAAATTAGAATTCCGTTGCCAATTGCTGTGTGATTCCTTTTATCACTTAAAGATCTGAATAGAACAAAAACATATCGGTTCTACAGGCTGTTTCCAGCTGTAGAAAGTTGTCTTCTGTCTTGAGAAAGGCGCTGGCCACCGAAACGCGTTGACACACAACTTGATACACCATCTTTTTGTAGTTTGGGAAAGAATTAATATGTGTTTTTTATTGTGATTTGTACTCCTGAAATGTAATTTTATCTTGTTTTGATATACATGTATTTTTATATCGTCTTGCCCAATACTAAATTTGTTTAGTATATAAAAAGAGTATAATTTTTATTGTAAACTGTCCTTTTCGAGTTTTTGTCCTGTCACCATTGTGTAGGCAATGTAAGACTTCCGCCTAGGTTGTTTTCTCCATTGTGCTCTCCCACCTGTGCCATCTCTCCATGCTCTGGTTCTCTTCCAGCAGTCCTTGCTCTGCCATCTGTGGTGTATCTTCCGCTTCTGTTATTATTCCCTCCAGTGCAGTGTTTTCAGTTATGTTGGTTTTCAGACTTGTGCAACCTCTACCAGATGTGCCACCTTTTCAGCCTGTCACACAAGATGATGGACTGAATGTTGCACAATGGCAAAACATTCACCCCCATTCACAGATCTGGGTTTAATCCATCATTATTTTGCTCACCAAGCCACAACAGTTCAGACATGGCCATATGCATATCAGTCTTGACCCTGTGCCTCATGGGAACAGTCCAGCCCGAACTGCCAAGTCATGTCTTCCCTGGACCGGAATCAAGCATCCTAGGACCGGTTTCTGGCATTACAGCCGTCTTCAGCCAGGATAGCTTGACTCCAGTGGCATAGTGAGCAAGGGACCCACGTCTGGGCATACCCTTCCCATATAGGGTGAACAGCAAAACACACAAGATGATGGACGGAATGTTGCACAATGGCAAAACATTCACCCCAGTCAGGCTGGACTGTTCCCTTGAGGCACAGGGTCAAGACTGATTTGCATATGGCCATGTCTGAACTGGGGTGGCTTGGTGAGCAAAATAATGATGGATTAAACCCAGATCTGTGACTGGGGGTGAATGTTTTGCCATTGTGCAACATTCCATCCATCATCTTGTGTGTTTTGCTGTTCACCCTATGTGGGAAGGGTATGCCCAGACGTGGGTCCCGTGCTCACTAGGCCACTGGAGTCAAGCTATCCTGGCTGAAGACAGCTGATAGCCAGAAACCGGTCCTAGGATGCTTGATTCCGGTCCAGGAAAGACATGGCTTTGCAGTTCAGGCTGGACGGTTCCCATGAGGCACAGGGTCAACACTGATTTGCATATGGCCATGTCTGAACTGGGGTGGCTTGGTGAGCAAAATAACGATGGATTAAACCCAGATATGTGACTGGGGGTGAATGTTTTGCCATTGTGCAACAATCCGTCCATAATCTTGTGTGTTTTACCTTTTCAGCCTGTAGCACCTGTGCTGGCATCCCACGATCTACCTTTTTCCTATCTATTCCACCCAGTCCGCTGTTCCACCGAATCTGAAACCCACATGGGTTAAGTATGTGATTTATTAATCAACTGTAAATAAAGAAATAAAAGTGGTACCTCTCGGCTGCTCCCCTTCTCTTAACACAGCAGTGCTGCCTCTTTCAGCTGTTTGCCTCCCCCACCTGTGCCTTCTTTCGCTGGCATGGGCTTGGCACTGGGCTCAGCCGAATGCTCGTCTTGCTGAATTCTAAACACTGACTAGTCATGATTCCACCATAGGCCTGATTCTTCCACCATCCCACACTTCCTGTCTCTTGATCCCACTCATGTTGGAGGTCTTCTCTCAGACCTGCTGCCTCCCTTTGTCATTGCTTTCCTGTCTTTCTCGCCCTCCTACGTTCTTCCTTTTCTGCCTTTATCTCTTTTGCTTTGGATCAAAATCTGATAAAGAAAAATGAGAATCTGTGCCCAGCACCTGCAACTACCAGAACAATTGAAGCAGCTCCGATGTCCCCCACTCAACCTTGGAAAAAAAACGTTATGTTTGTCTTTTGCAGTTGTTTCTCTGGATGGGTCCCGTCTGGGGTTATTTGGTGTCAGCCAGCTGATTGTGTTTTGCTCCGTTTGCAGGTACCTCCTGACCCTCCCACTCTTACGTCATTGAACCACCTGCACCTACTTCATGTTCCCTAGACATATTGCTTTGAGTAGAAACTGTGCAAACACCTTCAGTTTTACCTCACTTCCTTTGGTTTCCTTATCATCTCCAGCCTCAGCATCTTCTGAGTCATATTATAGGATGCAAATCTACTTGCTGGAATGTGGAGCGGGACCCCCAACCCTTCAATGGTGCTCTACCCTTTAATGGGCCCCATTCAGTCAAAGTCAATGATTATCTGTGTAGAATGGAAGGCTCAGGCCATCAAACCATTCTGCAGGGGGGGCATCATTTCACTCTACTGTCTACTTGGCAGGGGCAAGATGGGAAAACAGCAGAGGGAGGAGGCTGTGAAATGGAAGTTACATAGATGTGTATTTCTCTGGCTTGAGACAGAAGCTCTTTTTATTTGGGGCGCTGTACCACAATATTGAACTTTAAAAATCAGCCTGATTTTATTGACCTCCATATCGTGACATAAAACCCCCAGGTGGTCAGATCTTGAACGGTCCCGGGTCAGTACATGTGCACTGGGCTTGTAAGTTCTTGTAAGCAAAAGGCGGGACTAAATGATGGTGTGGCCATCAGTTTATTTAGGATAAGTGAGTCTTGTGCAAAAGGTGGAGCTCAACCTCATGTGCCCTACTGGACCAGCCTCTATTGGATTCTAGCGTTGGCAGAAGGTGTTAGATAGAGATACAGTTGGGTCGGTAGACTAGGAACCCCAGGCTTCCCGATATGGTTGCCGAACATCTTAGTCGAAAGCCTTTAATTGCCATCAAAGGAGCATCCCAAAAGTACATAATGTCACCTGGCCCATCCAGCATTAGCCAGATTGAGATAATAGTCTTTAATAGTTTTTTTGACTCCAGGGCAATTTCCTTACACTGGCCTTGGTGTATCAAAGTGCTTTTCTCATTCAGTGTCTATGGGAAAATGCTTTAGTGTTTGTGGTCCACTGTCACCATACTTGGGCTGGGTCATACAGTCTGTCTGTGGTGCCAAATACTGTTTAGGTGGTTATAATGGAGCTGCTGTGTGACCCACCCAGAGAGAACAGTGAAATCCATCTTAAATATGAATTGAGTTGTCCTACGAATTGCCATTAGTGAGTTCCAGCTGACCATAGGTGGTTCATGGCCCACTAAAGACATTACTTTGTGTGAGGTAATCTGGTGCGTATACATGTATGGGGGCACTGGGCCGGCCCTCTCATTTTCAAATATGAATACCACCTGCAATACATGTTAATACTGCCAGGTGCCAAAAAATACAGGGGGTGAGGGAGGAAGGTGCCTGCGGAAAAAATCATGTCATTAACAGTAATGCTCTGACGTCATAACTTCGACGGCAGCGCAGCGGTGATGTCAGAGCTTTGCTGCCATTATTAGCAGAGTATGTCCAGGACATAGGCAGCTACGCTGCTGGTAGTGTGCAATCCAGGATGCGTGTGCCGGTATGGCTGTTTTGTAAGAAATGGGCGTTGTTGGGGGGGGGGGGGGGGGGGGGGGGGTGGCACAGTGCAGTTTGAGGGCTTTGGGTGGGGGGCACGATGCAGTCTGGGGGCTTTACAGTGGGGGGGCTGGGGGTGTCTGTGAATGGACCTCTTACATTTTGTTTGCTTTAGCTGCTTGCACAAGTGCCGCCATTGCCAACATAACGTTTGTTCTTGTGTTTGAGTGTCTGCCATGTATTGCAGTATTTTACCTCTACTTGTACTTTGTACGCATTTGTAACCTGCACACACGTCACTTTTTCCTCCTGTAATGTACCTCTTGCTACCTTTTGTATTTTGTTTGCTCACAATTGTCACTTTTGCCTCATGTCACGTAACGTTTGCTTTTGTAATTTGTTCACTTGTAATCTTCTCCTCGTGTATCAGTACTGTTCCTATTGTCAAGCGCTCTGACACCTTCGGGTAAAGTCCGCGCTATATAAAAACACATTAAATGAATAAAAAGCCAGTGAGTGGCGCGAGCTGAAAGTGGAGGAGGCGAGAACACAGAGTGAAGTGAGAAGTAACGTAACGAGGGGGGAAGTGGAGTGGTGGTGGTGGGGGGAGGGGTCAGTGCTAGGGGGGGGGGGGGCAGTCTCTTCTGTGACAGAAACGCAGGAACTGATTGAGACACAGCACTAACGGCGACACACGCCCGACGCTTCTGCTTTTCAGAGATGTCCTGCCCGGCGTCCTGCGCCCGCCGCCTTCGGTCCTCCGCGCCGGGAGCAGAGCCCACCTGCAGGCCGTGGCCGTGCGCGGACTGAGTGAGTGTCACGCACAGACAGGGTGGCGGAGAGAGGGGTTTTATCACTTTTATTTGCTCTTTCGTTCTACAGCGTTGTTGCACGGGGAGGGCTGGCGACCATGGACCGTGATGCTGCCAAATTGTCCAGGTCCATTCTCGAGGACAGAGTTGGCCCATTCCGTTTTTCCCTTTGAATTCTGGGATGTGTAATAATGGAATGAACAAGTCATGCATGGACTGGGAAACGTGGCGGCGGCGGCGCGTCCTTCGATAACCCGGCCGTGGTCATTGCTTTGGACATGTTGACAAACTCTGCCCCTGTTCTTATTGTGTTGCGTCTCCTGACCATCTGTGGCGGAGCAAGGGTGCCTCGGGCCCTAACACCAGACAAGTCCCATCCCTGGGCCCTGCTGCCAATGCACCTGCTGCACGAATCATTGTGAATGCCCAGGGCAGGTATAGGAGAGGCTATGCAGTCACCCAGCGTGACGTTCTTCCAGAATATATAGTTTTTCACTCGATCTACAAAAATATGGCCTGCAGAATACTGTATACCATTATATATGTTCAAGGAAAGTACATGATGGTATCTGTTCTTAGCTACTCATTATTTGGACGAGTGGTAGTTGAGATGTTTGTGGGGACATGTTTGACCAATAACTGCTCCCCCTAGCGCCTTGAGACCCTCACGGGTGTGTAGCGCGCTTTGCAAATGTTTGATTGATTGATTGTTGCCTCCATATTCTGAAATGCAACCGTGGCATCAACATGACACTTTACTTTAGGCAACAAAATCCTTCGCACCAACCCCGCCATCCTTGGCGCCGGTAGTTCCATGGGCTGCGCCGCTTGTTCAGGGATCCCTGTGAGTTTTGTGAAGGAGGCTGGGCTTGTTACTCCTCTGTCCACCGACCCACAGCGCATGGGCAACTGGCACTCGTATAGCGCCTCGAATGGATCGGTAGGTTGATCCAAAGGGTGCTCAGATCACAAGGTCCTTACCTCTCCCATTGAGTCTTCTTGCTGAAGAGATCAATCCTTGACTTGCCCCAAGGGTGCATAGATTGTGGGGGTCATTTCCTGACTCCTTTGTTGCTCTTTTTCAAGCGATCACTCTGTGCCTCTGCACTGCTGTTCTTATTGTTTCACCACTGCTTGTCGAACGGGATTCTCTGAATACGAGGCTCAACCTTGTCCTATGGGTGGTCTGCAGGTGGCACCTCCTGTGAGTTTGTTCCTCAGATTGTTGTTACTCTCGAGGGAGTTCCCCTCCACCCACTCTCCCTCAACCTGCTGACCTAACGGTGAGGATTATTCCTTGCCTCTACACAGCTCTATCCATACCCCCCCCACCCCAGTACAGGTGGCGTGACAACCGTGATCTTCTCTGTTTTATAGGCATTTCATTTGTAGTCCTTTTCACTCTGTTCACTGGTTACACACGTTTTCTTTGACAGCCATGTGCTGCCCAGTTCCACAGTCCCTCCTGGTCATTTTGACTGTAACTGTAACACTGTGTGCCTTGTGTTTTTATGTCATTCATTTGTCTGTTTTTTAGGTTATCCTAATGTTAATGTGTCTTGTTGTCTTGATTTTCTATCAGAGTTTTGGACATCATCTCCTGCTCCCAGCAAAGAGTTCTTAAGCATGACGGGTTCAACAGAAGGGGAGGTGATGTTGAACCCTGGACCAGCCGAGGACACTCAGAAGCAGCCGCTGTGCAGAATCCAGATCACCTCGGAGAAGGGAGCTCTCTGCATCATCAACCCACTCTTTTTGGATGAGCACGGCGATGGCTGGCTTTCCCGGGACCAGCTAGGGCCCAGAGGGAGCCGGACTAGGGCCACCATCAGGCTGAACAACCAGAGGAACCGGGTCAGTGCCAAGGTAAAAGCGAAGAAGATTTCCATTGCTTCTGTGCCGTCAAGTCAGGGGGAGGAGAACGCTCCTGAGGCAGCTCGACCAGAGGAAAATGAGATGAAAGGACCATTCCCAGGTAAGGTCTTCCTGTGACAATAGTCTTTTTGAAGAAGGTGTATCTGATAAAATGCAAGGATGATAGGTAATCTCATGACATGTGTACTGTGTTGAGGTGTGCCGGCAGGTAGTTAACAAGAGTAGTCAGAATCATGGTAGCAGAATCTCATAGTTTCAATAAGTGAGTTACGAGTTGCATTTGTTTTCAATTGATGTAAGTTAGTTCTGGATTTGGTCCTATATCTAGAAGAAGGGTTAGAACACGAGATGCCCTTCATCGAACAGATTACTTAGGAATTAGGGTTTATAAAAGTAAAAAAAAAATAAGTTAGAACTGATGCTGGTCCTAAGTAGATGAGGTGATCCAGAACTAACTAGTGCAATGAAGGGAGTTAGTCAAGGAGGTGTGAGACCCTTTCTCAGGGCTCTGGGCAGTCCGTGGAAATTATCTTTTACCACTGTTGGTTCTGGCCCTCTGGTGCTTTTACACTCCACTAGCATAACTGAGTTACTCCCTTTTTGCACTTGGTTTTCCAAGGACTAAAAGTGTGAGCAGTAATGGGAAATTGCTTTCTCCAGAAAGTGGTAGACCCCTTAAATGTCAGATTTTGTGTAACACAAGTAATCGCAGTCAATAAACTATCTATCTACCCAGTCATGGCTATGAGTTTGAAAAATAATGGATACTCTATTTACCCATAGAAAATGAAGGCATTTAAACCGTAGATCAATTTAAAAAGGCAAGCCTTGGCAATGTATTGATCCTAAAACTGAAGACAGTCACAAGTTTAGTTCTTATTCAGTAACACCCATAAATCAAATAAGATGGTGCCTGTGTCTAATGCTACTTTATAGATTTGGGTGTTCTTGTTAGTCTTCACAAACACTCAGATTACAGTGTTTTTTTCCTTCAGCATAGGTGGCAGGTACAATACTGCAATACATGCAATTGGCAGTAATAACCCAGCTTTTGTCCGTCTTACTCAGTAGCTCTGGGTTCAAGGCTAAATAACTCTGTAAGCTTGAGCCCATGGGGCTGAGTATGTAATAAAATAGTAAAAAAAATGCGGAATCACCCGAACTCCCAACCCCAAATTTAACAAGGGAGATTGCATTTTGAAATACCGAGTACACAAACATCGTGTTAACAAAATATCAGGGCCAAAACATTCAGGACCAAAATACCAAGAAGGTATGTGCATAAAAGTAAGTATAGATTTACTATTCATGTTTCTATATCTACGTACTTTGATCGCTGCCTTTTTGGTTAGGTTCACAACGTAGAAATTATATATATATATATAAATTGCAGAAGAACATATATATATACACATATATATATATATAAATTGTGCATATGTTACCCACTGGTCGTTACTACCGGGTAATTATTCTTAGTATTGTGTCACCATAGGAAACGCATTTTTTTGGTTTGCTTATATCTTTGTTGCCGTTTGACGAATCTTCACAAAACTTTAAAAAAAGAAAAGTCACCTCAGTTTCTTCTTGGAAAGTTTAGGGGGTGATTCGTCAAGCGGGGGCAAATCTGTACTGTAGGCAGTAACCATTATGGTAGACAGAGGAAGTCCATAAGTCCATCTTTTTTCCCTGAATATTCTTTATTTCATTTCAGAATCCCATCATACAAACATGTAATGGGATTCTGAAATGAAATAAAGGATATACAGGGGAAAAAAGATCGACTTATGGACTTCCTCTGTCTACCATAATGGTTACTGCCTACCGTACAGATTTGGACAGATATTTGGTGTGCCTCTGCATTTGTGCAAGATGTGCAGAGAGGGGGTCACATGGCCCCACTTACCTTTTTATTGACACGCAGCCCCGGGGGATGGGGTGCACGGAGCCTAATAAGGCAACAGTGTTGATGGGGTGGCAGCCAATCAGATCTCATTATCAGTTCTGTCAGATCCAAAGAGCCCTGCAACCTGAAATCTACAAAACACATTGCATTAATTGCTCAAAACCTACTGAATGGATTTACACCAAACCACAAAAGGCATTCTGCCTGCACCAAGTTCTAGCTTTCTGCCAAATTTGGTGAAAATCCGTCCAGCGGTTTGGGCTGTAGCTGTGTCTAAATTTTTTAAGGCAAAATGCATTTTAGAACCCCCATTTTTCTCTGCCCCCGCTTGACGAATCACCCCCTAAACTTTCCAGGAAGGAGCTGAGGTGACTTTTCTTTTTTTAAAGTTTTGTGAAGATTCGTCAAACGGCGCCAAATATATAAGCAAACCAAAAAAATGCATTTCCTATGGTAACACAATACTAAGTATAATTACCCGGTAGGAACGACCAGTGGGTAACATATGCACAATTTATATATATATGTGAACCTAAGCAAAAAGACAGCGATCAAAGTATGTAGATATAGAAACATGAATAGTAAATCTATACTTACTTTTATGCACGTACCTTCTTGGTATTTTGGTCCTCAATGTTTTGGCCCTGATATTTTGTTAACACGATGTTTGTGTACTCGTTATTTCAAAATGCAATCTCCCTTGTTAAATTTGGCGTTGGGGGTTTGGGTGATTCCGCATTTTTTGACTATTTTATTACATACTCAGCCACATGGGCTCAAGCTTACAGAGTTATTTAGCCTTGAACCCAGAGCTACTGAGTAAGAAGGACAAAAGCTGGGTTATTACTGCCAATTGCATGTATTGCAGTATTGTACCTGCCACCTATGCTGAAGGAAAAAATAACCACCGTAATCTGAGTGTTTGTGAAGACTAACAAGAACACCCAAATCTATAGAGTAGCATTAGACACAGGCACCATCTTATTTGATTTGTGGGTGTTACTGAATAAGAACTAAACTTGTGACTGTCTTCAGTTTTAGGATCAATACATTGCCAAGGCTTGCCTTTTTAAATTGATCTACGGTTTAAATGCCTTCATTTTCTATGGGTAAATAGAGTATCCATTAATTTTCAAACTCATAGCCATGACTGGGTAGATAGATAGTTTATTGACTACGATTACTTGTGTTACACAGAATCTGACATTTAAGGGGTCTATCATACGAAATGCATTTTTTTGGTTTGCTTATATCTTTGGCGCCGTTTGACAAATCTTTACAAAATTAAAAAAAAGAAAAGTCACCTCAGCTCCTTCCTGGAAAGTTTAGGGGGTGATTTGTCAAGCGGGGGCAGAGAAAAACGGGGGTTCTAAAATGCATTTTGCCTTAGGAAATTTAGACACAACTACAGCCCAAACCGCTGAACGGATTTTCACCAAATTTGGCAGAAAGCTAGAACTTGGTGCAGGCAGAGTGCCTTTTGTGGTTTGGTGTAAATCCGTTCAGTAGGGTTTGAGCAATTAATGTAAGGTTTTTTTGTAGATTCAATGTTGCAGGGCTCTTTGAATCTGACAGAACTCATGATGAGATCTGATTGGCTGCCACCCCATCAACACTGCTGCCTTATTAGGCCCCCTTGCTCCCCATCCCCCGGGGCTGTGTGTCATTAAAAAGGGGAGTGGGGCCATGTGACCCCCTCTCTGGACATCTTGCACAAATGCCGAGGCACACCAAATATCAGTCCAAATCTATACGGTAGGCAGTAACCATTATGTTAGACAGAGGAAGTCCATAAGTCGATCTTTTTTCTCCTGTATATCCTTTATTTCATTTAATAATCCCATTACACAAAAACAACGTGTAATGGGATTCTGAAATGAAATAAAGGATATACACGAGAAAAAATATCGACATATCGACTTCCTCTGTTTACCATAATGGTTACACCCTACCGTACAGAGTTTGACTGTTTTTGGTGTTCCTCAGCATTTGTGCAAGGTGTTTGTGAAACACGACTGGGGATTCATCTTCCAGAGAGTTTGTTTGGTCTCTTGGAGGTGGAGGGAGACTCAATGCTTGGAGCGCACCATGGTGTACCATAAATTGAAAGCTACTTTCCGACGGACGAAGTGTGTGGATGTGCATTCACAATTTGGCATCTCTGCCTTGGTTCTTTGTGTAATAACCCTCCCTGATCGTTTTAAGCAGGCCCGGACTGGCCGTTGGTTGGGGGCCGGTTTTGGGCCCCTGGGGCCGTTTTTGTTACAGGGCCGTTATGCTGCAAAAACGGCCCTGTAACAAAAACGGCCGAAAACCGGCCCTGTCACAGAGCGCGGTCGCACCTCTCCCCCCTCCCCCCTCCCCTCTCCTCCCGGAGGGGGAGAGGGGGGCTGGCCGAGCACTTTGCCAGGGCCGGTTCTGGTTCCCAGTCCGGCCCTTGTTTTAAGGCCCCAAGAACCCCATCCCCTGCAGCCTTGTATCATTTAAAGGGGAGGAAGACCGCATGCCCCTCTCCCCGACATTTAATAGGCCCCAGAGACCCCATCCCCATGGGCTGTGTGTCATATAAAAAGGGAGGAGGCCGTTCATTGCCCCCTCCCTGAACTTTAAAAGGCCTCGGGGACTTCATTCCTCAAGGCTAAACACAACTTTAAAGGGAGGGGCGCAGGACCCTCCCTAACCCTAATAAGGCCCAGGGACCCCACCCCCCTGGGTCAGTTCACAGACTGCGTCCCAGGGAGCTCACCTCCAGGACACATGTGGGAGCATTTTTAAATATCCCGCAGGTTGGTAGCAAACATGCTTTCCCCGCCTGCAGGAGCGCGAACAGGAATGGCATGTCTGCTCTCACTGAATGAATGAATGAATGAATGAATGAATGAATGAATGAATGAAAGGGACTTGTAAAGTGCACAGCTACTCCAAGGAGTGTCCCTGCACTAACAGGCAAATGCCACCCTTACCCTTCTGTTTTTTGAGTGTCTTTCTGCCTTTTATGTCCTGCAGCGCCACTCTGTTCTCTAGAGTGCCCACCTACCTATGTACTGTATGGAGCTCATGGGAGATTATGAAAAAGGCACACTGCCGCTTGCCCAACTGCTCCTATTGGCTGGGATGGGGTCCCAAGGACCACAATAGCTCAGGGAGGGGTCTGCGTGGCCCCCTCTCCCTTATAATGACAATCGGCCCAACATTTGCATGCCACACAGTAGTGTGACTCATCAGTATTGGTCCGCCTTGCCCATTGATGCTACCCCATGATTTCTTGTGATCATGGTGAGCTACTCAGTTGTCTCTCCCTTTGCTGTTGGGTACTGCACAGTATGCTGCTGGCAATCACTTTTCTTTTCTTTCTCTCTCGATGCATAAGCACTGCACTGACTGTATGCTTAAAATGTGCAAAAATGTTAATCAATAAAAAAAGATGTAAACAAAAAAAGAATGACACTCGGCCTCAGGGGAATGGGGTCACTGGGACCTATTAAGGCTCAGGATACGGTCTTCGGGGACTATGAAGGCTCAGGGAGGGGGGCCTTTTTGCTCCCTCCCCTTATTATTAAAATTTCGATGGGGGATACGGTCCCTGGGGCCTATCAAGGCACAGGAAGAGGGCTGCGTGTCCCCCCCACCTTCTCCTCGATAATAATGTTTTTGCTGTGGTCCCCGGGCAACTTTTTGCTTGGGATGGGGGGCTGTGCACCCTTCTGGCTCAGCAGGTATGGCCACATGACCCTCTCCACTTTACAAATATTGCTTGGATCTGGAGATGGAGTCCCTGGAGCCCGAAGTGGCTAGGGGAAAGGGATCATGCCCCCATCACCTATATAAAAAAAGGCCCGGGATATGGGGTCTCCTGAGCCCAAAGGCCTATCCTTTGGCCGTGTGTGGCATGGGGTTGGCTGCCAGCTTGTGTATGGCTGTAGGGGATGGCCACAGGCTACTGGCCATATCAGAGGTTGGCTTTTTGTATGGATGGGAGCAATGCTGGCTCCCGCAGCATGCAGAGAGCTGGCTGGGCCTCAGTGGCTCTGGGGCTCTCCCGCGGCTCCCAACATGTTGGACCAACCTATATTAAAGTGAGACCCAGGTGATGGGGTCCCCTGGGCCATAACAGGCTCAGGAAGGGGGGGCCATGTAGCCCCCTTTCCCTTTAAAATATATATGGCCCTGGGAATGTAGTACCCAGGGCCTAATGAGGCTCGGGGAAGGGGGCATACAGTCTCCTTCCCAATAAAAAATTTAAAAAGTCCCTGTGGATGGAGTCACTGGGGCCTGAGAAGGCTCTGGGAAGGGGGTTGTGTGGCGCCATTCCTCTTTTAAAAAAAAGGAACAGCCCCAGGGATGGGTTCCCGAGGTCTAATAAGGCATGGGCCACGCGGACCCGCCTTTTCATTATATTTGGCTCCAAGGGATGGGGTCCCTGGGTCCTTTTAATGCTTGGGGATGGAAGGTTACCTAAATAAAAAACTCGGAATTCACTGAAGAAAAGGTTAAAAGGACATTATAGTTAGTTGAAAATGTCAGTTAAAACATGCCATTTTGAGCAAACAAAACCATATAAATTTACCAGTTATAGCTATGTCAAGTAGCTATAACTTGTGTTTTAAGGTAACTATAACGTGCTCCCTTGCCATGCTCTGCTAATTACCCCACATATTACATCACTTATGGCATGATCAAGTTGAAGGAGTTTCTTCTGCATATTTGCCAGAATTTGGTATTTCCAGATGCTGTGATTTCTTAGGAAAATGGTGATTTTTTTCTCCTAGTATCAACGTAAGGAACTTGAATCCTTACAGGTCCTTCTTCTGTGCAAAAGGTGTTAGATAATGAATGGGAGAATGTGGACAAACATGGTTTTCCACGTTTTTTGGCCAAACGATATCTGTTGCAGAACTTTGCAGACATATTCCCGACATCTGCTAAGGTGAATTCCGTGATGGCAGGGTTGGCCTCCCAGGGTACAATCATATCTGAAGATGTCTCTCCATCAGACTCGGTAGATAAGAGCGTTGACTTTGATGTTAAACCCATTTATTCAGCTTCCAATTTTGTGCTCAGAGCTGCTGCAAAATCTTCCTATGTAATTCAATCCTTCCAATCTCTAGTGGAGTTGATGGACCAGGGGGAGGGCGTCCCTTCTACTTTGACTATGATGGAAGAACAGGGTGTCATGGCTCCTTGGTGGCTCACTTCTTTAGGTCCACCTCAGTGTAGGCTTTTGTCAGCTGTGTCCAGCTCTTTGTCATCCTGGTCAGGTGCCTGATTCCTTCCTCACACCAAGAGACCTTCCAGGGAATATCATGGTAGAAGGGCTTCTCAAGTTCCTATTCATATTACTGGCTATGTGAGGGAAACACAGCCCTTTACCTTGCAAAAGCTTATCTGGGCAGGTGCATACCAAAGCCTTCGTAAGATGTCAAAGCCAACTAAACTTTGTTCACATTTCCATAACTTACTCCCCAGGGTATCTTTTGGGGCTTTTACCTTCTTTCCAGGCTCTCTAGAACTTAGAAGATGCTTGATAGCAACTGGTCAGACTTGCTCCCCAGGTTTCCCCATTCTTAGATGACACCGAGTACAATCATAGGGATGAAGGGAAGGTCAGGGGTGCTGACAGGAAGACGCTGACTGGTAAAGATGCAGGTGTACAGTCTGTCAGCCCACCAGGCAGCTATAGGGTTCTAGGACAAAGACTGAAGGATCGAGGCATGTCAATTGTCACTTCCCTCCACCTGGAAGGGCGAAAGACAAACATTATGGGCAGGTTTTCACCATGCCCTGTTTAGGACATCATTCACCCTCCACACCATTTCTCAATTACATAGTTCTCATGCATGCATGGTAACCACATTAAAGGGAAAGCAGATCTTAATTTGAGCCAGTGGTTTCCGATGCTTGGCACCAGTACTTAATTCTCAACACCAACACTTAACAACAGTCGACACAGCATGGTGGATCTGTTTGTCTTATTTTGGGATGAGCACAAACATAGTATTTAATAATTCAATATACATTAAAATGTTGCATATACCATTCTTGTTGTATTGAGTGGCCTGGAATAGTCTGAGTTGCCACACTTGTAGGAGTGTGATGATTAGTGGTTGTGTTGGTACTGTAATTTTTGGCAGTGGTGGTAGGGGCAATTACTGGTGCAAGCAGCAGTGGCCTTATGAGGAGGGCCCTGTCAGTGAGCAGTTTACAAATAAAGTACCAGGGGAAAGTACAGACACCAGTCATGGGTGAATTGCACAGACGTTACGGGGATGGGTCAGTTGACTACCCTTTTCTGGGTAAAGGTAAGAAAAGGACAATTTATGCACACCCACTATCAATCACAGCCTGGACACTGCATTTGAAAATCAGCAGAAATCATGAAGCATAACTAGTTTATTCAGGTATTGCCCATTGGTCGAAAACACAGGAAAACCCCAGACAATGTTAAGCTGGTGGAGTGTGACTTAGCCTTCACAGCCATGCAAAGACTTAGCAAGTGCAATGGTAAGGAAGCTGGCTTAGAATGGGAAGTTGTCCTATATTGCCGAAGCTGTCACTATGTAAGTGCCTTGGACCTAAGTCACAGAGATGAGTTAGAACTGGGGCTGGACCACATTTGATGAGTTGAACTGGATGGGGTATTATTGTAACACGAGGATATGAATTTAAGTTGGAGTTGGCTGACTGTACATTGAGAGTGTGAGCTAGAATTAGAGTTGGTCTTAAATCCAGGAGGTGAGCTAGTCTGAGTATCCATTTAAATGAATAGTTGAGAAGAGGTTGGATGGGCATTACTCCCAAGATGTGGTAATGTATAAATGGGATTTGCCCTAAGTCAAGAACTGAGTAGGACCTTGACTTGGTTCCAAATTGAGAAGAAGAGTTTGGAATGAAGCCTGTGCTCAGCAAAGATGAAAAGTAAGATGGGAGATGGTGTGAGGTTGATAAGATAAGTTAACACTAGAGTTGAGGATTTGTTGAAAATAAGAGTTAAGGCTAGAACTCATTCTAAGTTGAGGAGTCAATTTAGAGGTGAAGCTAAACATAAATTGAGGGTGAAAGTTATGGTGGGGTCCAATACTAGGAAGAAGAGTTTTGGTTGCCACTGATGCTCACTTTATAAAAGAGTTAAGGGATATGTTTGGGAAATTTCTGAGGCTGGCAATCAGGGTAAAGTCAGATTGGCAGAAAACATGCAATTTATAAAAATGATCTTCAATCTTCACTGGGAGTATTAGTTAAGACAGTTAGATAAAGTACATTTTAAAGAAGGGCATCACTTTGGAAGGTGAGGTCTATCAGGTGATTGTCAGGTGAGGGATCCTACCTTAGTTTAGAAAGGTGATTAGGATAACATTTGCATGAAGACATGAGTTGGTATTTAAGTTTGAGGTTTGGCTTGGTGACAGGCATCAGTAAAGTTGAGTAGCAAGGGCAGATTAACAGGGCGACATCAGTTGTCAAGGTCAGGTCGGGTAAGGATAGTAGGGGATCTTCTTCATTCAAGAGTTTGAGAAGGTGTAACTGCTTACTGCATAGTGAGTGTCTCTTTTTGACAAAATTCTTCTTTTTCATATCACGTACTTCACCCCAAACAGGAGCAGAAGACAGACAGAGTCCACTTCCAGTCAATCTCAGGAGGAAGACGCTTCAGCGCCACCATGCTCAGTGTGAGTCTGGGGAGATGGATTCTGAGGTCACAGCACAAGGAGAACTGGCCAGGGTGCCTTGGTTCCCAAAACAAGACTCTGAAGATGGCGAGCCGGAGAAAGGCTCCTTCCTGTCCCGTCATAGGGCCACGTGGATTGAAGAGGGTCACCTTGTCACCTGGAAACTGATGAAATCTCGGTCTGAATCATCTCTTATTTCTGGTGATAGCTTCCTCCTCCCACCAATACCTGAGCAGGACTCCCTATCTTTCAGCAGTGCCGAGGATGAATTGGACAGCCAAAATGCACTACCATCACCCCGCAAGAAGCGCCATTCTGCCACCATCACTGACAAAGTGCGTCACAGTTTAATGGTTGTGAGCAGTGCCTTTTGGAACCTACTCCCCCTGCAAAAGAGGGTCACCTACAGGGTTATGGATTTGTCCAATGACCCATCGTCACCCTTTGGGAGAATGTTGCAGAGCTTCCTCTCCCACATGTTGAAGGGACCCAGCCAGCATCTCAACAGCACTGACATGCTACAGGAAATTCGACAAACAATGACCAACCTCAAAACCTATCTATGGGAGAGCTCGGAGTTACATTCAGCTCTGGAAAACGGAGGCCAATCAGACTTCGATCTAGGTATGTCCAACTCCTTTAAAACCTAAAGTTTGTACCAAGTTAAATACCTACTGTAAGCATCTATCCTCACAATTATATATGGATTTTGTATGAATTCTTTCTCTGCACCAACAACATAACACTGTTATAGACATGCACCTCAATCCTAGAACACCTCCTGAAACATAAAAATATTTCTTCTGGTATATGGCATTCCTGATCTGTCTCACTTTCCTTCTCCCACAACTCCTGTAATGGAACCCACATCAGGCTATGTCACTGCCCCCCTAGTGAGGCTTGTAGCACCTACCTAGATCACAGTGCTTGGAATCACACAGAACTCTGCCAATTTTTCTCGACCATAGCTTCCAGCTCCTTGCAATTGGAACTGGCTTGGCATTTAGACTGATTTAACTAAGTGCTGGAAAGATCAGTGTTCTTACCTTTTTAGGGCTCACCGCTCGCCTAAGACAGCGCATTACTATTTATTGCACTTCTCAATTTTTTGTTGCTGCTTTTATCATTGTATCCTTGTCAGCTTCTCCTTCACCATCTGTTGCTCTGTCTTGCCGTGAGTTTCTCCCAACCCCCCATGTTCATCTATAATGGCATGTGCTTTTGTGCCCCCCTGTCTCTATGTTGCTCTGTCTCACCATGTACTTCTGTACCTCCACCACCGTCTCTGTGTTGCTCTGTCTCGCCGTGTGCTTCTTTGCCCCTCTGAAATTCTTTTGATCCCCCATTTTTCTTCCCACCTGCCCGCATCCCCCATTTTTTATGAGTCCTAGCTATCAAATCAACTCGGATCAGCAACTAAGAATAATCATTAAAAAAGTGCCTGTGTACTCTTGTAAACGTAAAAATGTGCTGTGCGCTTACCTGCTAAATAACTAAACCTCCTGTGTCAAAAAAGTTTTGGTTTTAAAAAGAAATTATTTAGCAATACTGTACGGCATCCCTGTGCAGCATGGCTAAAACCCACTGGTAAAGCCAATAGGTCCGAAAGGCGAGACCTACTGGCTTTGCCAATGCTTGATAGGATTGGGACCACACACTTATATCTTACTCTATTTTTGTGCTTACTTGCAGTATTCTGTGTTAACCACTTGGATGCTAAGGACCTTAGTGCCATTATAATGAGATTTTCATTGAAGTCAATGGGCAGTGCATGACGAGCCCAGCTCGTCATCAGCGTCGAAGGGGTTAATTAAGTATTAGGACCAACACATCACTTTACCAATGAATATATGACGTTACAACTCAAACAATTACAACGCATGACTTTACAAAGTGGTTTTTACATGGCAACTACCATTTCAACGCATTATTTTACAACACATGCCATTACAGCGCACTTTTAGAAACTACCATTACAACCTATACCATTACAACGCATACCATTACACCGCATAATACTTTTGGGGTAACAGTGGGGTAAGAGTTGGATAATGTAGGGGTAAAACTTACTATTCCGACTCCAGTGAGTGCAACAGTAGGGTAAGTGATGGATAGTGTAGGGGTAAAATTACTATCCTCATGTACCCCAAAACCCATACCCACTCTAAAACAAATAAAATACCCATTACTTACCTTATAATGGGTTGCAATGGCATGCGCTGTAATGGTATGCGTTGTAATGGCATGCATTGTAGTGACATGCGTTGTAATGGAATGCGTTGTAATGGCATGCGTTGTAATGGCATGCGTTGTAATGGCATGCGATGTAAAGGCAGTTGCGTTGTAACAACTGCGTTGTAATGGTAGTGCGTTGTAATGACTGTGTTGTAATGGTTGTTTCCTTACTAATGCATCTACTTACTGCTTTGAAAAATCCATCCAAGTCATGTACGGTATAACATGCAATCTTTTGCCACTGAACATCAACACACCCTGCTATACCAGTGCAGGAAACCACAATCAGCTCTGCCAGTAATCCTGATCTAACATTCACCACAGCACTATTTTCATTTTGCCCGCTTGGCTGCGTGGCATATTTTCATTGAGCACATTAATTTGCAATGGAATATCATTACCTTAAGTCAGATTTTTTTGGTTATAATAATTTGTTCACAGTCATGGACAAAAGCATTTGGATACCAAGGCTCCAGTCGATCTCTCCCCGTCAACATAGGAAAAGTAGAGCTAGCCTGTTGGCAAACTATGTTGCAAGATGGTACCATAACAACATAGTCAATGCACTGACTCTCATGCTCAAGGATCCCAACTGTGTCTTTGGTCCTCTGCCCCATTCATTCATTGACTCCAAAGTTGTTGTAATTGCTGCCACAGGAAGTGTGTAAAACCGTCAGAGATTTGATTTCCACTTCCCCGAGCCCTGTTAGAGAATGAACCCTCAACATACTCACTCAATCCTACTGCTCCGAAACTAGAACATTGAATATACATATCTGCTCCAAATCGCCAACAAAATTTGGAACTTGCTGAATCCTACTGGTGGCCCAAGCCTCCAACAGAGATTGGAACCTCCTGCTCTAAATCTCCAAAATAACATGGAATCCATCTTTCCCATAACAACAACAGAGATTGGATCTTGCAGCTGCAAACTTCCAACAAATAAACGTACTTCCCTAAAACCCCTACAAAGATTGCAACACGCTGCTTCGTAACACCCACTTGGATCTAAATCTTTTGCTCTTAAGTTTTCAACAGAGCTTGAATACTACTGCAGCCTCTGACCTCTGAACTCTTGCGCTTCCACTCCCACAGATACTCCACCTCAGACCTCCGGGCCCTGAACCCAGGACGCAACAACTACTGCTGCCTCGCATTGCCCCGCTCCACAGCGTGACAATTCACCTCCAGCTGCTGCTGATTCATCTCCACCCGAAAACCGACCGCTTTCACAACTGCCAGGGCCTCACCATCCCGGGCAGCCAACACCTCCCTGGAACAACTCAGCGGCCACCTGATCAACGCCAGATCACTATGCAAACACACCATTGACATTTGGGACACCATTTCCACCCTCGCCCCCAATGTAACCTTCATCACAGGCACCTGGCTCACCCCCACATTGGCCCCGGACATAGCCAATGCAACACCTATCGGGTAAAAGATGAAGCACTGTGACTGCAACAACAGGCACAGAGGTGGCATTGCCAACGTACACAAGGAATCCATCATCTGCACCACGACCATGGACGTAACTAAGCTGATCATGGAACACATGAACTTCCAACTCTGCACCAACAACAAAACCACCATCAAAGGCATCCTCCCCTACAGACCCCCAGGACCACGAACCTGTCACAGTGACGCCATCACTGAATTCATCACCCCGCTCGTGATAGATACCCAACACTATGTCTTCATGGATGACCCCACCAACATCAACTCCACCGACCTCCTGGAATGAATGGACAACATCGGTCTCAAGCAACTGGTCACTGACTTCACACACAGAGCAGGACTCATGCTGGTCCCTATCTTCACGTCTAGCAACATAACTAGATATGGCCACAACTCAGAGCTCACTTGGTCACATCACTCCATCGTACACTTCACTATCCCCTGAGCTCACCGCACCATCCTCAACCGCCACAGCGTCCCCTTCCGCAGCTGGACCAAGATCACCCAGCATCAATGGAACGATGCCCTCAACATCACCCAGCCCAACACCACCACCAGCCTGAACCAGGCAGTAGAGAGCTACAATGCCTGGAACACGAGCGCCGCAGATAAAGTTGCTCCCACCAAGCCAGCCAAAATGTAGAGATTCACAAGATGAGACAGTTGGCACACCCCTGAACTGAACATGTCTAAACCTAGATGCAAACACCGAGCTATCATAAAGTCAACCCTTAACAACTACCATTGCCAGCTCAAGGCTGCAAAAATGAAGCCCTGACACACTGCATCAAGTCCAGTGCCAAAAAGATAGCCACCATATACAGCAACTTTGATCCCCAATGCATTGGCCTCCTCAGCATCCTATCTCCCTTGATCACCGTCTCCGTCAACCAACAGCTCACCGCATGGGAATAACTTAGTACACCGAACACAACTACTGTAATGAACTCCATCCACTCAGGAGTAACCACCAACCCATGCCCCCACTGTCTTTTCAACCTTGTAAAAGACAAGATCAACTCTGAGCTCCCCACCATCCTCAATGCCTCAATCACCACAGCCACCTTTCCCGTTGCCTGGAAATGATGCAGAGGTTAGACCTCTCCTCAAGAAACCCTCTGCAGACCCTAGCAAGCTCCAGAACTATCACCCCATCTCGCTGTTCCTGTTTCATGCCAAAGGCCGTCTACCTCCAACTCACCAAACACCTGGAGAGAAACAACCTGCTGAATGCCTCCCGATCAGGATTCAGAACCAAGCAAAGCACAGAGACTGCCCTTATCACTGCAACAGATGACATTTGCACTCTATTTGATAGAGGATAGTCAACCGCCCTGATCCTACTCAACCTCTCTGTAGCTTTCAACACCATCTCCCACCATACATTCATTGGTCGACTGTGCCAGATCGGAATCAGAGAGGACGAGCTGAGATAGAGGGCATCTTTTCTCAAAGGGCGTACCCAGACAATCTGTCTCCCACCCTTCACCTAACAACACAAGCACACCCCCTGCGGAATCCCTCAAGGCTCATCCCTCAGTCCAACCCTGTTCAACATCTACTTGACTCCACTCGCAGACATCCTCAGAATCCACAACATCATCTCCTACACTGATGGCACCCAACTTGTCCTCTCGGTCTCAGCAGACCCCACCAAGACAAAAAACTCTTTCCACAATTGTACGATGACCTGGATGAAGAACAACTGCCTGGAGCTCAACACGGACAAAACTGAAATGTTGATCTTTGGCAGACACACCTCCCTCTGGAATGACTCCCCACAGACCTGTAGTGTATATGATGTGTTTTTCTGAGTGAAGCTTGCACTGCTTCTATCTGTATGGTATCTCTCCTACGTGTGAGAAAAACTTACATTGCACACCATGCCATTTTACAGCATATCTGTTGGAGAGCTTAAACGTGTTCAAACATTGTTTTAATTACTGCAAAAGGGGAGAAAGGGGAGAAAGGAGAGTGCTTTAGGCTAATCCTAAGAGACCAGGCCAGGTATAGACCAGAGCATGGATAGGCCACCAGGCTAGACACTAAGGCCCAATGGAGCCGAGTAGCTCTAGATGCCAGATAATCTACGGAGCGTTGAAGGGCTGTCGCCAGTCTCGAAGAATACACATTTTGGCCACCGCAAGTGAAGTTGCCAGCCAGCAGTGAGAGTAAATAGTCACGCCTTGTGTATCGGATACATCATGGAGTACAGCTAGTTGTGGGCAGTGGAGGGTGCTTTCTCTTTAAAAGTATTATTTGCAGTCTTCCTGTGAAGTACTGTTGCTGTTCCTAAAATAAAGAATACATCATCGGATAACATTTTCTTGCACTGTCTGTCACTCTAAAAGCATAGGATCCATACAGATAAGTGTTTCTGCTGTACTTTTACAGGTATAGCATCCCGTTAGAAACATGCCAATATTGCTCTTTCAAGTTATAGCTGATCTACAAGGATGTTGGTAAACCTCCTCTAAATAAAAGCTGTTGTCCTGTGATATGTTATAACAGTCCCATTAAACATAGCATTCCTGTTGTGAAAAGCCATAATTGCTGTATTAAAGACATAGTAGCCTTGTTGTGAACTGCAGGTACTGCCTTATAACCCATAGCAGTCTTGCTGAGTAGCCTCATACAGTCCCAGTTAAAATGTAACAATCCTTGAAACAAGCATTTGCAATGCAATAGGTCTCGCATTTGCGTGAGTTTAAGCTTTTGGCATTGTAATTGACAAGGCTTTTTTTTTATATGTTTTGCTAATCAACACATAAATAAAAGGCATTGTCATTGACAATGCTAATATCTCAAACTCTTATAAATGCAAGTCCTATTCAAAAAAAAGGCTGCCATTGTCACGAGCTGCTAAGGGAAGTTAAAGTACGCATGGCATGCTGAATGTTGCAGGAAAGCATGTTGTGTCTGTAGTAGGAGAAACTCCTTAAAGAAAATAGTTCTCACAGACTAAAAATGACGTACGATTTAACAACTGAAGTTTAGGGGTTAGTCCTCATGGGAGGTTTCAAATTAAGACAAGGGGGCACAAAGGAGGGACTAACAAGCCCATTAACGAATCAGAAGCCAGCATTTACGAAGGGCAATGACACAATACAGCATGCCTCGCAGAATAGCGCATGCGCTGCCCGGGCGTGACCTAATGAGCTATAAACGAGGAGGACAACGCCTCCCCTGCCTTCTTGACACTGATTTTGCCACCTTTGAGGCGAGAGATAGCAAAGGCAGTGGCAGGGGTTGCAGTGAGCAAGCAATGGGTCAGAGCTGTGACACCTGGCAACCCCTAATGACGTCCATGCCTCCGCCTTAAAATATAGGGCCACTTGACAAAGAAAAATCTAGACATACTAAGTTTCATCCTATGACTTAAAACAGATTTCTGACTTTTAAGAGAGTGGCAAAATCCTTCAGAGGTATGTGTGGAAATATATTCAAAATGTAGATGTCCATGCATCCTTCTTCACCCATATTTATTCCTAACTTTTAGCATGCAATCAGGCTTTGGTATTGAGGTATTGGGGAAATGGGTATGGTTAAGATCTCCAACCCTCGGTCTAGGTCCACTCTCTCCCCGCAGCTCTGCTGTGCTGTCCCTTGCCTCCAGACCCCGACCTCCTCCTTGGGAGGTTTAAGGATGCTGCCCGCTCCTGCGCCAACTGGGACAACACTGCCTGCAACCACCGTAACCTTTCTCAGCCATTTTTTTCTTAGATTTTCCCTGTTGTGCCACTGTTATTGTGCCCATCTGTGTCTTGCTCTAATTCCACCACTGTTTTTATTTTCTCATGCCTGCCTGTTCAGTTTGCCTTTTGCCGTTGCTGCCCTTACGGCCCCCCCCTCCCCCGGAATTTTCCCAGGGAATTCCCCCACTCCCGCCTCCAAGTCTCTCCTCTCTCCCACCTCCTCTACTTAATGGCAGCCGCTGCGCGGTCGCGCAGTGGACACACACATCGGGCATGCCAAAGGCAAGCCCGTCCGCGACACGACTGTGGCCAGCGCCAAGAACCCTGGACCTCCCACTACCCATCGCTATGACACCACCATCCTTCTCACACTCAGCCCTGGAAGACTTAGAGAATGCCAAAAGGCCTCACCAAACACGACCCATGGCCATTCTCCTGCCTCCACTGCCAACAGACACTCACCACCACCTCGGCCTCCAACACCGCTGACGCTAACACCAGCAACACACTAAAATGCATCCTTCTCAACGTATGCTCCGTACACCGACACACCATGGTAATCTGGAACCTATTCGACTCTCTCTCACCCAACATCGCCTTCTTCACAAAGACCTGGACCAACGCATCTTTCGCCCTGACATCAGCACCGCCATCCAAGACGGATACAAGATCCAGAGGAAAGACTGCCCCAACCACCCAGGAGGGAGCCTTGCCATCGCCCACAAGAGCACCCTCTGCTTCACCACCTCCAGCGAAACCTTCCCCTCTGCCGAACACCTGCACTTCCAAATCCAGACCACCCGCAAAGCCACACTCCGAGTAACCCACGCCTACAGACCCCCCGGCCCCAGAACACCCTTCGCCACCACCAATTTTGACTTCATCGCACCCCACGCCAACGCCTCAACAAACTACATACTCATTGGAGACCTGAACTTCCACCTTGACAACCCCAGCGACCCCAACTCCACTATCCTACATGACAACCTCGACTGCATCAAACTTAAACAACTCGTCAACACACCAACCCACAGAGCAGGACACACCCTCAACCCCATCTTTGAAGCAGGAAACAGCGTCCAATTCAGCCACACACAAAGCCGCCATGGACCGACCACCACTGCGTACACTTCACCATCAACAAACCCAAGGCACCTAAACCAGCCCCAAGCCCCCCACGAAGGAACTGGAGCAAGGTTAGCGACGAGCAACTTAACTCCACCCTCACCTGAGTCAACCACACCTGGGCACCCGACGCAAATGACCCAGCCAGAGAACTCCACACCCCGACTGCACAGACGAGCTCTCCCGCTGCGCAACCCGACAGACAATGCCCCAGGAAAGTCACCGGGTTCACCATCGCTTTCCAGGGAAGCCAAACGCACCTGCAGATGCCTGGAGAAGAACTGGAGAAACACCAAGACAACCGAAAACCACATTATCGTCCTCCAATTATCAGCTTCAGGCGATAGATGGTTATTTACGTAGTTCTCTCAGACCCTTTGGGGTTGTCTCACTGCGCCTATTGGCACTTCTATTAACATCCCAAAGGAGAACCCCTATCCTATTTCATGATGCCTTGAATTTGAGCTGCCCCCCGCTTTCCACATAAAGAATGCTGAGCACTTAAAAGACTTCCAACGCAGCTCTTCACTTTTCCTGAAACTCTTGAGTGCTGTCTGGTGACTCACGCTAATGGAGCAATACGGTGCAATGCTCCCTTTCATCATTCACACGAGTGCCACGGCCAGACCGTATGATCTGAAGTTTGAAGTCTGCCTGAGAGAGACATATTGTCCATTACAGCAAAGTCTGTTCCATGCCACAAATCATCCACAGCATCAGATGAGTTACCGTTCCATGCATATTTTCTACATCACACAAACATGTAAATTAATGCTCCAATTGGGCAAGTGGAACTGAAGCAAACCGTCACTAGAACAGCTAGTGCAAAAGAGTTACTATAAAGATTCAGATTCACATCCTCCCATAGAGACTACATAGAGACATTTGGATTCAATTATTTTTTTACCAAAGGATAAAATACATAGTGGACTCGTTGAGGCCAGAAAGGGACAGTAGAGGGAGAAAGTAGAGCTGCTAAAAAGGGGGGAAAAACATAAAAGAACACTGTACAAAATATGGCGAAATGATTGCACCTCATATAGTCACAGCCTTATGCAGATGCCCCACTTGATCCTGGACATGGCAAACTCCAAACCCGCCCTTCAGACGGCATTACAGCAAAGGCAGAAACAAAAAGTCCACAGAATCATGATGACACTAATCACGTGTACTGATCACGAAACTATGGGCAGAGTCACCCAACAGTCATCCACATTATACCACCCCAAAATAAAACGCATATACACCCTTCATCTGTGACAAACAATAGTAAGGCAAAGGCATTGCCACAAAAAGCAGATCTTCATTTATAAGAATGTAAGCATTGTGATATTACACTGCTGGTTTTACGCAGGGTGTTTGTGTCATCGTGTAATTTAGGGAAGTGTCATCTGACTGGGCACCAGATAGTAACTCCATACTGCAAGACCCGGCCACGGAAGGCACGGACAACGGGAGGAGGGGGTAAAGAAGGCACGAACAACTGGAGGGATGGCGCGGTTGGCACGTCTTGCCTGCAGTAAGAGAAACTCAACAGAGAAAATAGTGCTTAAAGACAAAATAACAGGTACCATGTAACAACCAAAGTGAAGGGGCCATTCGCCATGGGAGGTTACAAAAGAAGACAAGGTGGTACTAAGGAAGGACTAACAAGCCTATTTTCGAATCAGAAGCCAGCATTTAGGACTGACAATGACACAAGCAAATGGAAAATGTGGGCGGGGCTTTAATTTGCAACTCCACAAGCACAGGTCTCGCAGAGCAGCGCATGCGGGCTGGCTCTAGGCTCGACCTAAAAAAGTGCAGCTTGTATCCCATTAGACCCACAGTATCCCTCCTCATAAAGACTATCTCTTCTCTGCTGTGAATTATCCATACTGTTCCGTGGCAGCAAAGAAAGCCTGTGAAGATGGGGTGCTGAATTCTGATTCAAAGTATAGAAGCATTGCCGAGCAGTGAGTATTGGGGGTCCAGTTGACAGAAACCATAATGTAATGTCACAGGTCGAAGTGGGGGAGAGCAAAATGTAGGCATTGAGATTTAGAAAATGTCAATATATTTCCAACGCCAAATCAAGTTACAAGTTGACAATAAGCATGCAGGTTGTTTTTTAATCTGGATTTGGAATTATACTATGACAGTGATCGTATTAGGTTGACATTGACTTTCAAAGGTAGAAACAAGACTTGATTATGGCCACTAGGGTTGTGACTGTTAGCCTTGTATTGAATATTAGTATTCAATCAAGCAATCATTTCGTACTTGTAGAGCACAGCTAAGCACCCCGGGGGACATCATTCACTGTGCTGTTGGGATCAGTCGAAGAGCCAGGTCTTGAGTCCCTTCCTGAAGTGGGTCAGTGAGGGTGCAGTGCAGAGGTGGAGAGGGATGGTGTTCCAGGCTTTGTCGGCGAGGTGGGAGAAAGAGCATCCTTCGGCAGAGGCGGATATGTGGTGTCTGTGCAAGTGCGTGGTGTGCGGAGAGGCGATTTCTGGTTGGCTGGTGAAAGGTCAGGCGTATTGAGTAGGCCTGGGTGGTGAACTCCGCTCCATTTGCGGAGCTCGCGGAGTGCAAAAAACTCATGCAGTGGAGTTTTTTCCTCACTCGCATTTTTGTCACTAGTATTGAGAGGTCATAGCTTAATAGTTAATGTTGCAATGAATTGATTAAATAATGACATAGAATGTGAAATACATTTGTGTACTTCCCACTTGATCTATATAATATTATAGATAGCCTCCCAACACCCTATGTAACATTTAGCTAGGTTGAGTCTATATAAATACCAATTCATGCATACATACAAGTGTTGGTTCTGTCCTGCTAAAAGCAATGGCTTAGCAAGGTGGGGGCCTCCACCCCCCTTAGCTGCAGGCGTCGCGGCACGGCCCCCACAGGAAAGGCCAGCACCCCTTCTCTCAGCTGTGCCCGTCACTAGGTGGCCGCCACAGGAAACCCCCCCCTCGCTCTTAGCAGCGGCTGTCGCGAGGCTGCCGCCACAGGAATCGCCAGCACCCTCGCTCTTACATACGCCCACTGCGGGGTGACCACTGCAGAGGCTACCACAGGTAGAAAAATGTCTAGCTACGCCACTGGCTAAAAGTGTGACATTCTTGTGTATTCTTTGTAGTAAGTGTCGCAGTAAAAATTCAGCAGCCTCCTGAGAAGAGTAGGTAACTCATCACACTCCTACCAGAGTGCACTGTACATTCTCCAACCAGCTGGTTACTCTATCTTTTGTCGCCTCTTTCAAGACTACCAGCAAATTAAAGTACCCTCTTCAGATCTAAGCCGTATAAAACTTCTTTCACTGCACATCTTTACACGCATCTCACTGAAGCTTTTTATTGTAATAAAGCCTGATCTACTGGCTTTGTCACTGTTTAATGAAAAAGCTCCTTCAAATCAAGTTTTTAATCTAAGTATTGGTTTCACATCAAACCAGCACAATTCTTGCAAAATAGGAAACAGTGCCCACTGGTTCTGATGTTAACCAGAGAGCTACGAGTTTAGTTATTTGTGCAGAGTGTAATAACCATCAGGTGAATTTTCAGCTGCCTTTTGTGGCTCAAAGTACTATTTGCCGAACGCAAGGAGGTGTGTGAGTGATGCGATACTTAGCAGGGGTGGGGATTGAGGGGCATATTATCAAGGGGGTTTATCTCCGCTTTTTTGGCTTTAAAAGCCAAGAAAGCGGGGATAAAATTATATCCCTTTTACCTAGCTGTCGCTAACACCAGTTAGCGACAGCTAGTAGGAGATAGCAACCATCTTGGGCCCCGCTTTGCATGTCCGTAATATTTATCACTAATGACATGCAAAGTGGGCATGCCAAGATGTTAGAGACTGGAAACAGTCGCTAACATCGCTATCTCCTATTACCAACTTTTGAAGATATTCGCGCTAAGCGCGAATATCTCCAAAAGCTAACACCTGCCCCTGAACAGTTCTTAGCAATGTTATCCAATGGTAGGTGGATAACATGGCTAAGAGCATTAGCTCGGTAATGCATGAATATCGCTGACTTTTCAGCGATATTCATGCATTTCAGCCGATTTTTATCTCTTAGGAGATAAACCTTGATAATAGCAAGGCTCCTAAGCGATAAAAATCGCTGCAGCTCGGCGATAAAAATATCGCCGCTAAACCAACATAGCGATAATTATCGCTAGTTGTTGGTAATATGCCCCTGAATTCACAAATGGCATTGATTGTTGTACCTCCTCAAGGCTGTTGGATCAGAGGTCGACCATGTGAAGACCGGGGTTGTTTGACAGGGTGCCTATTTCAAATCGTATTTCGTTTTCTGCTTTAAAAAAAATACAAATGAAAGTCTCTCTTACCTTTCATGTGCAAACCGCTGGAGTTTAGTAGTAATTGTAAATGTAATTGCATTTATATAGCGCTTACTAATCCTGACATTTTTGTGGACGAGTAGCACACTACTACGGAACCCAAAGAGTATTAGTGGTTAATTAATATAGGGAGATACGAAATTAATGTGAGCGGGGGACCTGCGAGTTTGTTCTTTGGATTGAAAAGGGATAAAAGAGGGAAGGGTTTGTATTTATATAGCACTTGCTACCCCTGATGAGGTGTTGAAGTGCTTTTTGGCAGGTAGCACGCTACTGCGGAACCCGAAGAGGATTAGTGGAGCTTTAGTATAAGGAAATATAAAATTCATTTGAGCGGTGGACAGGTCGGTCTGTTAGTTGGATTGAGAAGGATAGTGGAGGGATAGAAGAGGGAAGGGTCTAGAACGTGTTTTTCTGGAGCTCATAGCAGTAGGAGGAGGTTTGGGATGAGTAAAGGGGTAGTAGGGAGAAGAGTCAGGGGGAAGGATTTAGAAAGGCTTATTTCAGAGATCTGAATAGTAGAAGATGTGTGAGATGATGCTAAAAGGATTAGAGGATGGAACAGTCTAGAAAGGTAATTTGGGGGATCATAGTAGTAGAATGGGGTTTGGGATGAGTCAGAGAGTAGACGGTAGAGGAAGTGTTTAGAAGTATAGGTTGAGACATAGAATGGTGCATTGGAGAGAGTACTAGAATTACATTTGGAATGAGTCAGAGAGTGGGGGTTGAGGATATATTGAGAGAGGCATAGGGTGAGATCTAGGGTAGTACATTGGATATGCTGTATTAGAAGTAAAGTAATACATATAAATATATATAGGTACATGGAAGGTATATATGTATAAGGAAGGAGATATATATATATATATATATATATATATATATATATATATATATATATATATATATATATATATATATATATATATATATATATATATATATATATATATATATATATATATATGTGTTACATGAAGTTGCTAATGCTGACTGCTGGGGACCCAAGTGAGGTGGCGCACATGCCAGCGGAGCGGGCCGGTAAATTAATCCAAAAATTAAAATGGCAATAAAGTGCTGTGTTACTGAGAGCGCAAGTTATTGGCATTTTCATTTTTGGATATATATATATATATATATATATATATATATATATATATATATATATATATCAAAACAAAACCCTTTCAGGCATAGAGGGACGCATAAATTATGCAAAAAAGAAGGAGAGAACTCTGGATAGTTCTCAAGTTTAGGTGGAAAGCAGCCCCTGTTAGAGCACTCTCAACACCAGCGACACTCTAGATCTGCTCACCTCAAATGTCTGTTTTTCTATCACAGTTTTTAAGCATAGGATTAGCACAGTGCTATCCACGTCGAGATAGAAAATGACAAAGTCTTTTGCAATTCATACAGCAAAGTCTTTAAGCATAGGACTAGTACAGTGCTGTCCTTGCCGAGCTGTAAAATTATAAAAGCCATTTATCACTCCAGGCACCATATTACAGCTTTGAATTAGTGAAATACCAACTCAAGCCAACCTGAAATGAGTAAAAGCAACCCCTGACACAGTGTTTCGCTCTAATTAGAGCTCTTCAGAGAGGTATAGCTTTGTCCATACACAAGGGAGCACCCAGTATTAAGTCAAAACAAAACCCTTTCAGGCATAGAGTGACGCATAAATTATGCAAAAAAGAAGGAGAGAACTCTGGGTAGTTCTCAAGTTTAGGTGGAAAGCAGCCCCTGTTAGAGCACTCTCAACACCAGCGACACTCTAGATCTGCTCACCTCAAATGTCTGTTTTTCTATCAATGTTTTTAAGCATAGGATTAGCACAGTGCTATCCACGTCGAGATAGAAAATGACAAAGTCTTTTGCAATTTATACATATATATATATATATACATACGTTGTATTGAATAAGCTTAGACTTTCAAGTGTTTCTGTACTTTAAGTTAATGTGTTTGCTTTTATTAAAAGAAAAATGTAATTCAGTGGTGAATTAATTGTAGATAAATGATGATGATAACTATTTACTTCTTTTAGAAGTGACCTATATACATGTTAAACATAGAATATAACCATAAGTAATATGTACATTTGTTAAGCAGAACTAACAAATATCTATATATTTATAAACATAATTATTATGCACATTTATACAAAGCAATACACATATGTAGGTACACATATATAGTCCAAATAAATGCTTAAATTCACAGGGATATGCTGTATATTTATGTTTGAGTATGGTGGTTATGTGTTCCATAGTTTGGCTGCTTGAACAGAGAAGGATGTGTTACCTATATTTCTTTCTTGTATGGTGGGATTTTGAGGCAAGTTGCCACTCTAGAGTGGAGGATCCTTTGTTGAATGTATTGAGTGATTTTATTCCGCATGAAGAGCTGTCCTGTTCCATGTATCGCTTTGTGGGTGATACAAAGCAGCTTGCATGTGGATCTTCTGGCAATACATTACTCCTACTTTAGAAGACTGTGTCTCTTTAGCAGGAACAGTGCTTATTATTAAACTGGAACTAACAATTAAATCAATGCAGCCTAATGCTTTCAAGAAATGCCATTTTAATGAACTTTCTAATACTTGCGGATGTGTCTGCTGAGGGGAAGGAAGTCAATTCTAAATGTAACTCAAAGTAGGGACAATGTCTAGAGGGAGTTAACCCTTCATGGCCCAGTAGGTTCGGAAAATGTTGCTCACCTCTGATAATTCTCTGACTGCTTCTCTGGTTTTCGTGAGTTTGTGAGGGCTTCATCCGTGACTGAGAAGAGACGATGTTGCCAGTGCTTGGCAGGAAGAGGTAACATTGTGTGGTTACAAGCCTAGCCTTTGAACACGTCTACACAGAAGTTAAATTAAGTAATTTGAGCACGGAGGGTTATATTTCAAACTCAGAGCTGAAAAACTGGCACAATATCTTCCTTTAACGCCAGAAAGATGACTACTGAGAGCCAGCTCTAATTTTCTCATTTGGCAAGTTGACTCACTAAGTTTCATGCTTGACGCACACATGTTCTAGGTGGGTTTTAGGTCAACATTTTTATATTTAAAAAGCACCAGCTCAAGTAAGTATTTATGTTCCAAGTCATCATGTTTCAATGAGGTCTCTTCTGCAGATAGGAAATGGGGAATACCAGATCTAGAAGTCGTTGTTATTCAGGCACCACATGATTATATATGGGTAAATATTCATTTAAAAAATGATTTGCAATAGAAATTGTTCAGAAAGTAATAATTTGGTGCAAGTTACAGTTTTTACATTAACGTTAAATAGCCTCCTATTACATAGGGTATTAAATCGTCTTCGGGACTATGAGGGAGTAAAAAGAATAAGGTTGAACTGCAGTAATCTCAAATTTAATTAATTGTAAAGCAAATAAGTTATTGGTGATGAAATAGATCCTTATAAAAAATCTTATAGAATGGAGGATCAGGGTCTTGTCTACACAGATGATTAGTAGATTGCTGGATGCTCTTCAAATTAAAGTACCCATTGATTACACAGCAAAACTCGAGCTGGAATTGTTCCCCTAAGGACCTATTCAGATTTATAGTATTATGAAAATGAACTAGCAATGGTACTAAAAAAGGTATAAGGAACAAAGTAAGACACGGATGGTTGGGTAAGAATTAAACTACTGAGGAAACAATAGAATAAAATAATTTGGGCAACTAAGGTTGAGCTTTGCATTGAATGTTGGTTCGAACAGAAAGAAGCCTTAAAAGAAAGGCATAGATGCAGATTTTGCAATATTGTTAGTGATACACATTCTGTTAAGACTTCAAATACCATAAATACAGTTTTGGTTGATGAATGGGTAAGTTTCTTTAGAGACCAATATGTTGCCCCATTGATGTAGTTACCTTCTCTTCCAGATATCCTACCAGTGTCTAGTGATAAAACTTGGCAATCTGGCAAAGATCGATAAATATTTATGTTTAGATTTCTGACCATGAAACGTGGGTCCGTTATCTGTTTTTATTTAATCAGGGAGTCCTATGGTCGCAAAAATCTTCTCTAAAGCAGACCTGACATTAGTAAGTGACGTGTACCTCAAAAACTCCATTGCAGGGTACTTTGAATGACTGTCAATGATTAAGGCAGTTAGCCTTCCATCCATAAAGCCCCGGAAATCCATGTTGACAGATGACCAAGGTTGCTTAACTCCTTCCTCAGTGATCACTGGTGTTACCGGAGGATCAATGCTTGTGATGGCAAAAGAGTGTCAACCTCTTACTTTCTCATCGACCATCATATCCAGTTCCGGAAACCACACCTTGTGGCGTAGCCAAGCCTTGGTCTTACCAAATACTTGATGGCCCTGGTGTGCTAAATTCACTGTTAGAGCCCACAGCCATCTTGGAATTACAATTTGCCTGCCTCTCAGCAGCAAGCCTTCAGCACTCATGCTCAGCTCATCACGTACATTCCACATCTGGGTCATGAACAATTGATCTTCCACTGTTAGCGCCTTGATGCCGTCCAGAAAGTTTCTCCACCACCGGTTCTTGAATGTCGCCATTACTTTCTATATACATCCATCTTCGGCCATTGCTTCAAGGATCTCGGTTATCGATAGCTCTACTGGTTGCGCCACTTCCACAATCATCTTTACAAATGTCTCTTTACCTTCATTTGCTTCTTTATCATGGATGGTATTTGACCCCTGCGGGTGATGGGACAAGTAATCAGCAGGATTGTTCATGCCTGGCCTGTAAACAACATCAAATGCATACTTTTGAAGTTGAACTGCCCAGTGCTCAACCTTCGTGGGTCCATTACTAGCAGTGCCAGTGAAAAGAGGAACTAACGGCTTGTGGCCAGTAATTACTTTGAATTTCTGTCCACATAAGTAGAGATGAAAATTCTGGTATGCCCATCATATTGCAAAAGCCTCCCTTTTGATCTGGGCCTAATACATTTCCACTTCTGTGAGTGCCCAGCCGGCGAATGGAATGGGCACCCATCAGCCTACGGTTCTCTCCTGAAGTAGCACGGCCCAAGGGACTGACACCGACCACCAGTTACGCCTTTATTTGAGGACTGAAATACTCCATGGTAACGTCATGCACGAGTGCCTCCTTCACAGCTTTGATCGCCTTTTGCAGCATCTCCAGTCCACTCCCACTGTCTGTCATACTTGGCTAGAGCCAATAGCGGTTCAGATAAAGTCTCCAACTCCGGAATGAATTGTCTGCAAAAGTTATCCATCTCTTTTAGGAACATCTCCACAGCTGAGGGAATCCTAAAGCTGAGCCTGTTATATTGTAGCAATCCCACATGGATAGAAAATGTTGTGATGTATCTACTCACCTCGTTGAGTAGCAGTTGATGATATCTGGCATTTAAGTCAATCTTTAGGAACCATTGAACCTACCATTAAAATCGTCTATTATTTGATCCAAAGTGGGTGTGATATGTCTTTCCCAGCGAATTGCATTATTAGGTCATTTCATTTCAACACATAGTCATATAGCCCAGGTTGTTTTGGCTTTGGGGCAATCACGAGCAGGGACACCCGGATGTACCATGTTACTCCGCATACCGTTACAACTACCTACCATTACAATGCGACCATTACAACGCATACCATTACAACGCATAGCGCTTTGGGGTGCTGGATAGTGGTAAGTATAATTTACTATTCTAACTCCAGTCCCCGTGGACCCTAGGGAAGGTGTTGGATAGTAAATTATACTTATTCCCTATCCTATAGTGCCCCCCAGCGCAATGCGTTGTAATGGTATGCGTTTTAAAAGTCGCGTTGTAATGGTAGTGCGGAGTAACGAATGCGTTGTAACAGGTGCATACCGGGACACCCACGGGCAGGCCCGGACTGGCTTTAGCGGGCACCGGGCAATCCCCCGGTGCGCCGCACGGGTGGTGGCCGGTTTTGGTCCCCTAGGGGCCGTTTTTGGTACAGGGCCATTTTTGCAGCATAGCTGCAAAATCGGCACTGTACCAAAATCGGCTGAAAACCGACCCTCCCTAGCAAAGAGCTCGGCGGCACCTCCAAACCCCCCCCCCCCCTAGTGGGGACGGGGGGACGGCCGATCACTTTGCCAGGGCTGGTTGTGGTTCCCAGTCCGGCCCTGCCCACGGGGTGGGTCCTAATACTCTTTCAATGACCCCCAACTGTCCAAGCTTTTCCAGTTCCTCCTCGACTTGTTGTCGCAAATGAAAGGGGGCTCTTCTATGTCATAATGTCAGTGGATGTATGGTTTTGTCAATCTGCAGCTTAACTTTTACTCCTTTCAAACATCCGAGGCAATTAAACAACTCTGAAAATTCTGCCACAATCGCCTCGATAATGATTGATGAATTTGATGAGCAAAGTTAACTAGCCCCAAATCCTCAGCCGTATGGCGCCATATGAGAGTCCCAGTGTCTCCTTTGGTCACATGAAACTTGGTGAGTACTATCTTTCCTTTACTTTCAACTAAGACCTCAATCACTCCTTTAAGGGGAATGGGATCTTGTCCTCCATACGTCTAAATCTTCCCCTTGGTCGGTACC
Organism: Lissotriton vulgaris; assembly: GCF_964263255.1. NCBI lineage: Eukaryota > Metazoa > Chordata > Amphibia > Caudata > Salamandridae > Lissotriton > Lissotriton vulgaris. The sequence continues at coordinate 759,694 of NW_028255629.1, forward strand.
AGCTGGGGATGGGGTGTTAAATTCCGAAACTGCGTGTCGTCCATCACATTTGCCTTCACCCCTGTGTCCATCAGCGAGGAAATGCTGACACCTTCAATTGTGATATGACACAGTGGGGCGGTCTTTTCATCTGCTTTTCACGCCTCACCAGGGAGATTGTGGATATTTGTTTGTCCTTTTCATTTATTATGTAACCCTCTATGAGGGCCTTGTGCTCCAACTGAGTTTCACCATCCTTATCATTCTCCTCCACGGCCAGGCGTCTGAGAGTGGGCTCACCATGCCCGCGAAGGCCTGACCTAGACGCGCGACTACCACTCCGACATACTCATGCAAAATAGTTTAGCCGTTTGCACTTGAGATAGGATTTTCTTTGCGCCAGACAACCACTTGTAAACTTGTGCATGGCCCCACAGGACTTCTCGCTTGCCTTTGGACCACTTGTCTGTCTGAGCCTGGCCGGTCTGCGTTGGATGGTCTCAACCTTCTCTACCTTGACTTTTGTCATTTTTGGAGTCAACACTCCTGCACCTCCTCTTGCCAGAGCCGCTCCCATATCTTCTGCTCTACTGTCCGCTAATTCATGTGAACTTGCTAGGGTCAGTATTTCATACAAAGATATTCCAGGTTGGTGTCTTAGCAGCTTTCTCAAATTCAAAGATCTGCACCCTTGTATAATTTGCGCCCTGATTTCATCCAGCCGGTCTATAGTCGTGCACCTGCTGGCAAGCCTTCCAAGGCACGCATAGCAAGCATCGACTGATTCCTCCTCCTGCTGCTGTCACTGCCTTCATTTAAACCTTTCATAATCAGGGTTTAATTATGGGTCAAAGTACTTGTTGAGCGTAGCCATCGCTGCATCAAAGTCAGTGTTACTCCCAGTTTTCGAAAGGTTTTCAAATAAATCATAGAGTTTATTGCCACCCATGTGAAGCATCATAGAGTGCTAAACGGCATTGTCAGTCTCTCGTGTTGCTTGAAAATATTTGTCCAGCCTTCCCAACCACTGTCTCCAATGGGAAGCAGCCATTGCAGGGTCTGCTAATTGACTGAAAGGTGGTAGCACTGCCACTGGTGCAAGCACACTCTTGGGATGCATGGGCGGGGCATCCACCTGGTTCGAAGATCCAGCACTCTCATTGGATGATGCAGACATGGCGCCCTCTCTTATCCATGTGGCAGTCCAATGCTGTTTCCACTGATTATGCTGGGGGTGCCTTCCTCTATGCTAGGCATTCAACTCCACCTCATACTCCCCAGCATTCTGCACTGACCTTCCGCCACTTGCACTGGAACAGAGGTGTAGCGAAAACTTCTCATCTCCGTTACACCTTTCGGTAACTGCATGCGGAAGCTCGACTGTCTGCTTTCACTGTGAGTACTGCCACGCCCATTCGGGCCTCCTCCGGGACCGCTAATGCTGCTGGCGCCCCTCTCCCCACCAACACCTGGAATGGGCCCAGCACCTCGACCGGTGCGCCTGTGGCCACGCTGCTTTGTCGCTGCTCCAAAACGACATCTGTGTGCATGCGGCCAGCACCTGCTTAGCACTGCAGCGGCATGTCTCTTCATCAGACGCTACGCTGGGGCGGGGCACCAATGGCGGCTTTTGTGCTCCCTGACTATGAGCGCGGAAACTTGACACTTCTTCTCTGGACAGTCCGGAGACACCCACAGAACGTACAGCAGGAAGGGGTGGGGGCAGAAACCGCCCCCGCACACTGCTCATTGCAATGCACCAAACAGCTTCACGCCAAAATGCATGCGGCAGCAAGGACTTGCCTGCCACGCTGCACTCCGCACCAAAAGGTGGGCACTCTCCCGTGCAGAGGGAACCCAAACTTTATATCAAAAAAGAAATATACAATACTTCTCTGAAAGGGAACCAAGCCATGAGGATGATGATGTTCTGGCCAAACAACTATAGTCTTGTCGTACAAAATATCTCATCCATACAAGTATATAGTACAGTATTGAGATGCAGATAGTTTAAAGATATTCAAGTGCAGCACAGTGCATTACATATCCTGAGGAAAGCAAGAGTGTCCCTCCCCGAAGAATATACTAACCTGCTATCTCAAACAGAAGTGCACAACACCAAGAAAAAGCAAGAAGAGCAAACAAAAACAAGCCTGAGAGGAAGGGAAGTGAGGAAAAGGGAGGTGATTCGATTATGTGATGATGAACAAGTCCGTCATAATCCAAGGGCCGGGTATTTCCTACACGTTCCCATATCCGTGCAATAGTCAGTGAAATCGATTTAGTGGTTCTGAACAAAAAACAGCCACCATAGACTTACAGCATGTGTAGTAAAGCATCACATACGGTGGTTTGAATTCCTGTAAATAAACATCAAATGAGTCCCATATCTATCTGACGCTGGAAGCAGTGTGTAACTTTGTGTACATTATACTGTCCACACTTCTAGGGGTACAAACTATGCTCCACCACTTTTAGAAGGAGATTGTTAAAGTGGATTTCTAATACATCCAAAACACTTTGGCACCAACTTTTAGAAGTATTTCTAGAAGTAGTGAGTCTTGCGTAGATAGGGACAGTGAGCTTGGATTTGCAGAGATTTCCAGTGCAATTGTCAAAAAGTCTGTCTTGAAAGGTTTTTCAAAAACATCTTGGATCAAAGACTATATTTTGCTCCAAAAAGGTTGGATCCGTTTGGAGTTGTAGAGCACGTGTTCAAAAGACCCTGCTTCCTCCATGCATTTCCACACGTGCCTGTTTTAGACAATACCAATTTGTAACGTTTGGCAGGTGTCCAATGTGCTAAAGCTGGATTGACTTTTGTCATATAAATCGACTGCCATATCTTTCCCGTGTTGCATCTTTAAAGGAAGTAGTATGGTTGGTTTGGTGGATATGGACCATTTCTTTTTCAGACTTTTCACGAAATATTTTTTAGTGGGTTCAAGCATTTTGTAAATATGTGACGCCGAAAGGCCAATCTTCCTTTAGTTACCAAGGAGCCCTGGAAGATCAGGAGTATAGGAATGGGGGGCAGTTTCCTAATTACATGTTTGGATTTCAGAAAGTTATAGAATTCTACATCGGGGAGAGTACATTTCGTGCATAGATTAGAGAAAAGGATATGATCATGTTGTGTTCCCAAATCCCCTATAATGTTTATGCCACTATATGCCCATTGTTCCCAATATATTGTCTTTCCGTCCATCTAGATCCCGCTATTATGCTACAGAGAGGCGTGCACCGAGTCACTCATTCTCTAAACTAAAAGTTTATTTACTTGTAGTAAGGTAAATACCATAGCTAAAAGTTTGGGCCTCGAATGTTCTAATGATTGTTTTGCTACATGACATATGGAGAGAGTAGAGATAAGGGGTTAAGGGTATATTAATTGAGCCTCAATCTGTAGCCATGGTGGGCACTATTCTCCTGTGACACACACCACCAATTACCTTGGGAAGCCAGGAAAGCCTGCCTGTATCTTGGAAAGTCAGTTAGGTTAAGGTTCACCTTAGTATTGTTAAATTTTAATGTATTCATATCAATCTTGACTCTTTTATCTTTCCATTGAATATGGAGATATATTTGTCCAGTTTCTTAAAAAATCCAGGCGAAAGTGAGACTAGTAACACACTCAGTAGAAAATTAACAGGCACAGCTATCATAATTTTGACAATCTCGGTCCATCCCCACCAGGTGATAGGTTTAGGCGATCAAGCAGTCAGCCATTCTTTTATTTTTTACAACATTCTGTTTTCATTAATGGTAATAGAGCTTTTCAAATCTCTATCAAACCAGATACCGAGGTATTTGAGGGCATTGGGTTGCCATTTCAAGCCTGAATTACCAAACACTGATGAGGTGCAATGAACATTGAGTGGAAAAACCTCAGTCTTTCCTCTGTTGAGAGAATAACCTGAGACCTATGAATACCTCTCTATCTCAAGTATGATATGCGGGATGGCCTGGTCAGCTTCTTCTGCTAATAATAGTATGTCATCAGCATAAGTAGCCACCAGCTGTCTACCAGAGCTGAAAGGGATATCCTTAATGTCTTGATTACATCTTAAAGCCAACAGCAGCAGTTCAATGGCAAGCAAAAAGAGGAGTGGGGAGAGAGGGTAGCCTTGGCGAGTGACCTAGGATAATGAAAATGATTGCGATAAGTGACCGTTAACACCATCACTATCGGACTCGAGAGGAGCGCCACAACCATGTATATGAAGTCCTCCCCCAATTGGTATTTGTGCAATCCTGACTGTAGAAAGGTTCAGGACACGTTACCAAAGAACTTTTCCGCATTGAGGGCCAATACAGCTTTTGGGGTCCTGATGAGCGTAGCCTTGTCAAATGTATGGCAGAAAAGTCTGATGTTATTGGTGGGCAGTCTACTCTTTAGCAATGCAGCCTGGGAGGGGGGAATATGTTTTAGTATAACTGTCTCCAGTCTGAACGCGATCATTTTAGCATATATTTTGCAGTCAAGGTTAATTAGTGATATGGGTCTAAAGTTATTTGCATCTAGGAGGTGCTTCCTCTCCTTTGGAATGATAACCATTGTGGCTTCAGAGGCTGAGCCTGAGATAGACCCGGAGTCTGCATATTGATTAAAGACAGCCTTCAGGGGGGGTCTACTACTAGATTTGCAAAGGATGTGTAGAATTTACTTGAGTAACCCTCAGTTCCTGGGGCTTTTCCGAACCTAAGGCTAGAGGGCGAGGAAGGGTTGCCTAAGACAAGCATGGGCCAAAGTTACTATTGGTTCTGTTGTAGGACTGAGGGACATAGAGAGTAGTTGTTTACTAGCCATAATGTGGTAGACTCTAGAGAACGAGAGATGTGAAGGGAGTAGAATGTATAGTCGCTACCTTACAGATTTTATAATCTCTAAACATGAATCACGTTATTATTTGCACAACATATTTTTTGGGGGGTATATGATCTGCTACGCCAAAATTATTCTTTTTTATATTCTGTCTAAGGCCCCTTCCATCGGGAGATTGAAATCACCTCCCACAATCACTTAGTTGTTGGGCAATTCAGACAGTGGCTTGTCAAGGTCTTTTTTTAACTTCCACCAAGTTGTCAGGCAGGGCATATTCAAGATTATAAAATTCCCTGCCCTTTTTCTTAGCCCTAGTTACAAGCTGTATACCTTGATGGTCATGGTAGCGTGATAGCACATTAATTTCAGATTTTTTTCGATATGTTAGTAATTACCCTATTTTTTTGTGTGTTGCTGGAGATGGTATGATCTCCAAAATCCATCAGCAGTAAATGTAGCACCTTTGAGGGAGTTAAGATGTGTTTCTCACAGTATAATAACACCCCCTCTTAATCTTTGCAGTGGTCTGCAATAATTTTATGTTTGACAGGATCTTTTATGCACCTGGTGTTCATTGAGAGAATCTTAATTAAAAGAGTGTGTTTGCTCTACCCGTCAGTCACACCTGTGCGAGCCTGTAAGAATGTAAATGAATGTGCAGTATGGGTACAGTGGGTGACTGGAGTGGAGCAAGGTGTCTAAGTAATCGCATTAGAGCTAAATCGCAACCTCAAGGTGTCGAGGACAGCATATAGAGGCTGTGGGGTAAGGTGGACCAGCCATGAACATGATACTGGGAGACGGGCATAATGGGGATTAGGATGGGGAGAGCGAATAGATGGAGGCTTACCAACATAAAAATAGAATAAATGAGGAGAAAATAACCCCAAGAGTATAACCCACCCACGAAATGTTGGAATTCCACATTTCCCCACCCTTCATTATATTGGGATTGGGTAAGAAACTAGTAGGTCAACCAACAGTCACAGGTCCTACCACGATCCTCCAATTTAGTAGAACATTTAGCCCAGTAATGGGTATAGGAATTGTTTAGATAACTTTTTCCCTATGAAGTCTATCCCCAAGGAAAGGTCACTAAGAAGCCTCTTTTGCAGAGTCCTGTCTAAGGAATGTACCAGTACATATGTAGGCTTAAGAGGATTCAAGCAGGCAGGGCATAAGGGTAGGAGTTACCTGGAGTATTCATTAGAAAATCACCAAGCTTGAACAAGTCTAACATGGGCTTAACAACAGTTGAACAGCGGTTGAACTGCCTGGTTAACACAAGATAATGTTTCTGAGCAACAAATTTTGGTTACTTTACCAAAGCTAGAAACAAACACATAAAATACAAAGAGTAGATTACATATTGCCCTTGAAGGGAACAAACAGAGAGGTCTCTCCAGAGCAGTCTGGTTCTTATCAATGTGCACCTTTCCTCTGCTTATGCCCCAGATCCGATGGACAGTGGTAGAAAGGAAAGTCTGTAGCGCCACAGGATCCGCGAAAACCATTGGTTTGCCTTTAATGACAATGCTAAATTTGTCTGGACCAATAAAGGTCCAGACAAATTTCCAATGTATGTTTTGAATTTTCCTCATGTGAGACCGAACCAGCTCAGCGTGCCTATACTGCAATGGCCTGAGGATCATTGTGCTTGGGCATGTCAAGAGGTTATTAGAAGTAGCCAGGAGATTACTCACAGAGATTGTGTGTGCCTTCACTCTTTTGAGCCCTAGAGCTCATGGTATCCAAGATTCTAGAAAGTCAGCACTGGAGTGTGCATCACGGTGCCCATTCTCAGGTAGGCCAAAGATTTGCAGCTTACCTTTGTTGTTGCAGTCTTGAAGCTCAGAGAGCTCTCTCGCTAGCACCTTCATCTTATGGACTGTTGTGTCTGTTTGTCTTTTCCCTGACATGGTTGAGTCCTCCAGAGCACTAATTCTGGACTCCGCCTCTGTAATTATAATGGCTAGCCCCTTGAAATCATTGTGGAGAGCCTGACAGTCATGGTGTATAGCGTCAGTATTGGCTTTAGTTTCTTGAGCCAGGTTGTGGAGTGTGCCCCGCTGTATAATGATATCTATATTCAACATTGTCCTTGATTTAGATTTGACCGGGAGTCTGGTAATGGCAGCCCTACCATGGCACTTTCAAGCAACTGGATTTGGCATCTTTAGTGTTCTTGTGGTCCTTGTTCTCTTTGCCTCTGTGGTCAGCAATTGTAGGGCATCGTAATTGTCAGGGAGAAGAGGTTTTAGTTGTAGCACAAGTCTATAATGGGTGCACAGTCTGTGCAGCTCTGTGGTGTACTATGCAGGGAGGAACCAAGGTCTGTTGATATGGTCCCAGCAGTACTAGGGTAATATCAGGCCATGGAGTTTCTCTTGAAAGTGACAAGCTTGCATAAGCTCTTTACAAAGATGCAGATAAGGCTAATAATTTAGTGCTGTTGCGACTTACAGAGTATCGAAAGTTCAACATAGAAAGGATCGCTCTAGACATGCAGCCTCCATGCTCTACTCGATTTCAAAAGTGGGTCCGTCATTCGTCTGAGGCCTTTATGTGCTGCTCCCCAGGTTGCAATGCTGAGAGTCAGCAAAAAGAGAGCAGCTCGATCAGCTATCTACGCTGCCGCAGCCGCTCTCCGATAACTGGTTGCGCGGTGTGGGTACCTCCATTGTAGTGCCGATGATCACCCATTAGGCCCACAAACCTCCTTAGGTAGTTACTCGGTCCGCCCGGCTGGCTCTCCTTGCCCAGTAAGTTACTACCACACAGGAGCTCTGATAGCGGCTGTAATCTTGGCTCAGCCCGGTAGAGTGGAGCGAAAATAATCCACCAGGTTCACTGACTTGATGAAGCGCTGACTGGCAGTGGGAGCGCTATTTTAGTTTTTCCAGTCGTTCTGACCCCAGAAACCTAATTCTCGCACATTTAAGCCGTGTTGGACTAGTGATGTGAGTGGATCAAGTGACTCAGCCAGCCATCATGCTCAGATTCTAGTCACACCTTCCATTTCTTCTCTAGTTTTTAAGTTTTCATTATCAAATTGTTTTTAAGTCTTTGTGGACCCGACCAACCAACCCACTTCTAGGAAATGTGAGCCATTCTTCTGTGGTGAAAATTCTGGATTACATGTTGGGGGGGATAGAAGAGATGGGAAAGTTGTGACTTTTTTGGCTCCTGATCAGAATCAGCCAGTAATCTAATAATGTGTTTATGGTATGTAGAAGTGTATTTTTGTTGGGCCTGTAATGACTAGAATGCCATAGAAGATGTTGTAGTGGGGTAGTAGAAGTGCTTCTTCTACCATTACCCAGGGTTTCATCCTGTCCGGTCTTATCCGTTTGAGTGCCTGCAGTATCTGGGCTGCTTTTATGTACTGTGGAATGTCTGTAAGGCCAAGGACCCCTTCTGTCTATCTCCTAGAGAGAGTTGCTTTCAAGACCCCAGGATATTTACCCTGTCATACAAAATGCAGCAAACAAGTCTATATCTCCTTCAGTAATTGTCTAGGGAATTTAAGGGGTAGAGCTTGTTACTTAAGGTATGCGGAAATTCATCTTGATACTATTAATTCAGCTGCTCCAAGACAGATCGAATCTACCCCATGATAGAGCTCCTTGACAAGGATGTTTAACAAAGCTGTCACGTTGCTCGCGTACAGGGCGTTGCAGTTTTCCAGTATCTAGCCTCCCAACTAGTGCAAGGGCCCTTCTGTGTCTGTGAAGCCTTCATTTTGCGAATATTGGGGCATATTACCAAGTAATAGCGATAATTATTGCTATTGCTTGGTTACAGACAAAAATTTACCGCTGAGCTGCGGCGATTTTTATCGCAGATAAACCTTGGTATTACCAGGGTTTATCGCAAATGCGATAAAAATTGGCCGCAATGCATAAATATCGCTGAAAAGTCAGCGATATTCATGCATTACCGAGTTAATGCTCTTAGCCATGTTATCCACCTCCCATTGGATAACATGGCTAAGAACTGCTCAGGGCAGGTGTTAGATTTTGGAGATATTCGCGCTTAGCGCGAATATCTCCATTAGTTGGTAATAGGAGATAGCGATGTTAGCGACTGTTTCCAGTCGCTAATATCTTGGCACGCCCACTTTGCATGTCATTAGTGATAAATATCACTGACATGCAAAGTGGGGCCCAAGATGGTTGCTATCTCCTACTAGCTGTCGCTAACTGGTGTTAGCGACAGCTAGGTAATAGGGAGATAATTTTATCTCCGCTTTCTTGGCTTTTAAAGCCAAAAAAGCAGAGATAAACTCCCTTGATAATATGCCCCAGAGTTTCCCATTCTGGGTTGGATGTAATTGATTCTAAACCCTAACACTCGGTAAAGCTTCTAATTCCTCTTTAAAAGCTCAGATGAACTCTGCCAGGTTCTTTTTGAAGGGCAGTTCTTAAGAATAAGGAAGACTTGCACAACTCGGGCTTCGAGAGAGCAGTGGAGGTATTAAGAAATACGTTCTTGGTATAAATTAAGGCAACAGTGTGATACATGCTTCTCACTAAGGGGGAAAAGAAGTAGTGGTATGTTCAAGAACGTATGTACTGTGTTGAGTCACATCCTTACCAAGTAATTTAAGCAAGCCTTAGGCAAAGTATGCAGATCTAGAGAATGGTGTTAAGATATGGACCTAGAATTGTGGGAATCAGTCTTGCCACCACCCAGCTTAACTTCAAAACCTGCCTACTTAGCTAACAGTGCAAACGAAGGCCCCTTAACACGCACTTAGCGTGTTCTGTTAACTTGGTGTGCATTGTGACATTCCTGATACTGAGTGGAAGTGGGTGGTGTGTTTTCCATAGGTGGCATCCAGAAATGCCCTCTTCCAGAATAATTCAGCTCCACATATTGCATTTGTCTTATCTTACCGTGAGTATGCTTAATTGAATATTCCCTACCGAGACGTACACCACCGGTATAGACTTCCTGCACATGTTCTGGACATGCCTGACCCTGCCGCCTTATTGATGCTGTGTGTTACGACAAATCAGTTGTATATTGGAGTTCCATGTACCAAGCACTCCAGAAACTTGTCGGCTTGGAATAATGGCACGATCCATGAAACCCAGGGATGCAACCAGGTTTTTGGACCTGCCCTTAATACTGGCTGAGTGACAGATTGCAATGCAGTGGAAAGGAAGGGGAGTCCCAGCATTAGCCCGGTGGCGGGCAGACCTATGGAAATGGCCGGGTGCAGATGCACAAGTGTTAACTGACCTGGCGATGGTCGCGAAGGACGACAGTCGCCCCCCTGAACAAGCTGTCAATATATTTAGTATGGGAACCATGTTCAATTGCAGATTAATGTACCTGTGATTCTGTCAACCAATTACTGCCAGCATGGCTCTCCTATATGAGTGCCGGCCTGCGAGCCAATGATTGTGGTGGGTAGATGATCCACGGTACCATGCAAAGTCAAGACTCTTCCTGAACACCTTTGAGTTTGGTCATTCTATACGCATATGTTCTGTATACATCTGTCATTCCAAGTGTGCTGACACCTAATATATCCAAGAAACTTTGCATCTGGAGTATTGTTTAGTTTTTTCTCACCTCTTTTTTGCTTTCGTTTTCCACAACTGTTCTTCAAGGATGAGTTGCATATATCTCATGTTGTTAATGTTCATATACTGTGTACTGTATACTGCACACTTGAGATTATGTATAAACTGGTTTATCTTTACATAAAACCTAAGAAAAAATACCTGAACCATAAAACCTGCCTGTTGGCAGTTGCTTCATGGATGCATGACAGCTGCATATGATAAAATGGAACTATTATATCTATCGAAGTCATCCTAGCAAACTACAGAATCTGGCATCACGAACTTAGATATGAAACCAGTGGCGGCTGCCATCTAATGCCAGGTGAGGTGGGGGTCGCATGGAAAGAAAAAAAATGAAACACTTACCTGTGTGCTGCAGCTGCCGCCTCTCAGTCCTCCTTTCTCCTTTCCAGTGCAGGAACAGGAAGCACCCGGGCTCCCCAAAGCCAATCACAACGCTTCAATGCAGCGTTGTGATTGGTCTGACCGCCATAGTTCGGTGCTCAGACAGGCAATGGGAGACTGGGCATGTTCTACACCCAGGCTATAATGCAGCTTGGTGTGGTGAACATGCAAAGTGCACATTACGGTTTGACTGTCCAGAGATGGTCGGCCAAACCATCATGTGCACTTAAGAGAGTGCGAACCACTCCTCCTCCAGTTCCTCTGTCAGAGCCCAGCCCCTCCCCACCCCTACCCAGCTGAGCAACATAGAAAAATAAAATGGTAATAACCATGAGTTATTATCATTTTATTTATTCCTTTTTAACCTGATCATTGGGCGACTCTCCTCCGCCTTAGCTGCTCCTGTATAAAACTCGCCCAGGATCTGTCTTTCAAAGCTCAGATTTTCACGGTGCTGGGTACTTCTTAAATATCTGAATTAAGTCTTGAACTTCTTTCTCTATAGTGTAAGAAAGACGGGTGTGCACTCCCTTATCGCATCTCAATTAGACTATGGGAACGCCTTCAACTTGGACCGTCCCAGATACACCGCAGCCCGACTACAGATAGTTCAAAATGTTGCCTCTAGACCGGTCCTTAAACTTCCTAGACATCTATCACTCTTTTCACATCCTAAATCTCTCCATGGGTGCCCTGTCTACAGCAGAATCAATATCTCTTGATCGTCTGTCGGGCCCTAACCAAGTATGGCCCCATGTGTCCCCAGAAGCTGGATCACTAATACACTCCACCAGGACACTTAGATCAAAATCGCATTCGTGCGGAGAGGTTCACCTATCGATCGAATACGAACTGGAAACAGGTTCTTCTCTTTCTTAAAAGCCAAACTCTGGAATTTTCTCCCCTCCCCTCCCATCTGACATGTGAAGTGCATAAACTGAACTTTCCTTTTGCAAGCAACTGAAAACCTGGGGTTTTGCATCCAAATAGCTAGTATAATGCCTCATCCTCTGTGAGGGTTAGCCTAGAATGCCCTATTTTTAGGGCATCTGTTGCACTTAACAAATATTGCATTCGTAAATGTATTCATTCATTTCTGTTAGCAGACCAACTGGTCATGCCAGTGTGCATGCTTGCAAAACCATACAGAGGACACTCCTGTATCAACAATAACTACATTTCATAACACTGCTCAACTGTCAGTTGGTTATTGGCAATTCTCTTCCTGCTCAGGGCACTGGATTTGACATTTTAACAGGTTCTATCTTCAACTTCCCCAAACACAGGAGGAGGTGCTGAGATCAACCCTTTACCTGTTGGGTTGCCAGGAATGCAGCAGATTCCTGCCCATTTACAATGCTGCCCCTCCTCTTTGATGGTCGCCCCCTCTCCCCCCGCCAGCAGCCTCAAAACAAGAAAAATCAAAGGATGATACAAAAGTTTATTATCTTTATTGTTCAAGTTCCAAGGGCCGAGTCTTGGTGGCGGGGTCAGTCACGGAGGGGGAGTGGTGGGCCCTGCTGTCAGTGTGCATGTAGGTTGGGCTGTCTGTCATAGGACGGCCAAACTGACATGCGCACTGAGATGTCTCTAACCCAATTTGCTTTGTCAGTTGGAGACAACAGGCACAGACCCCCAGTCTCTCTGGGAGTGCAAATCCAGGGCACTCAGGCCAATCCTGACGCTGCTCTCATGTCTCCAGCATCAGGAGAAGAGCGTCTGGATTAGCCACAAGGGAGTCTGCGAGCCTGTGCTGCAGTGGAGCCAGAGAGGAGCAAAAGAGCAGCGATGCGGCGGGCGGGAGGTAAGATATTTTTTGTTTGTTTGGGGTTTTTATGTATTTGATTGTCATCTGCCAACCCCACACTCTGCCCTGACACCTGCTGCTATTGCTGCCTAAATCTATGGAATTGGTAATTATTATAAAGACAAGCCCATTTTTGTCAAAAGCCTGTATATCCCACAGGTGTAATACAGTATTAAAATCCCTATCATAAATACAGTGACTTTGCAGTTGCAAGTGAAAATTAATATTATGTCCATGGGAAGGAGGGATGGAAAGAAAACATGGATTGCCACAAAGGAAGATTGCAGTTTTTGTCACAAATAGTTCTTGTTTTTTTCCTGAGGAATACATTTGTATGGTTAAAATTTTCAGTACAAAGACTTGCACAAGCGAGTATTTGTCAATAACATATACCTAATTGTATGTTTAAAACAATATACGTTTTTAGCCTTATACTTTGAAGAAAAGTCTCCTGTCTAATGCAGGACTCTGTCCAATTGAAAAGGCTTTTGCAATCCAGAAAGCCCCTGGGCATCTCCTCAGGTCACAGCAGAGTGTCCTTCAATTGATCTGATGCACAGCGGCGACACCTCCATTAGAACAGAGGAGCGTCGCCTCCCTGCTGCCAGTGCAGGCAATGTGAAAAAAAGGTAATAAAGTTAATTCCCGTTGTATTTTTCACTGCTCCCAGCCCGAGCAGGGTTTGGGGGCGGGATATTGCTGCTGACTGGCAGCAGGGGAGTGGTGCTCACTCCACCACTTCACACTGCACAAGTCACTTTGGCCAACTGTGTTGCGAAAGCCAGACTGGCCTGCGCAGTGTACACCTCTCCACCTAGCTGCCTCATACAGCTGGGTGGAGAGCAGGCAGAGGCCTCTTGCGCCTACCGGAGCGTCGAGGAAGCCCGTTCCAGCCAATACTGTCACTTTTCTCATGCTGCTTATCTGCAGCATGAGAGCAGCGTTGGGATTTGCAGAGGGAGGTTGCCTGAGTTTCCAAAAGGTGCCGTCCCACTGTCAGCATCCAAGAATAAAGAAGAAAATTACAGAGTAGAGTGAAACATAGGTAAGTACTTTTTAGCCCCCACTGGGTTTGGCTCTCGGGTCCCTCAACACCACTCCAGTGTTGAGGGTCACCACCCGCCACTGCTGATGCAATGATCCTTGTATATTCCCAGTCCAACAAATGGCGGCTCTGAGTATAATGGGACTTTAAGCTCTCACTAACGTTTTGTGAGACTATTAAATCGTGCAAGAAATAGAACATATTGTTGTTGATGTTTAAGGGTGATACACAGCAGTTTTATTATACTTGTGTGGGGCATTATTTTTGATTTCTTGAGCACTTATGGGCAAACCTATGTATATGACACGGGCAACATGATGTTCATGTTCGATGGAGCATATCAACAGACTGTTTAGTATTTTAACAAATGCTTTTCTAAGTAGTAATTTATTGCCATAATGTGGTGGGTCTCCCTAAATCGATTGGCAAAAGTCTGATTTGACTTTCTATTAGAAAAATAGGACTTACATAATGTTTTAGGGATTTCAAAAGCAGTCGTAGGTGTAACAGTATTTCACTATTGACGTTTGTGAAATACGCCAGCGCCTATAAAACCTTTTCAGTAAAGTTAGAACAGGGTTAATGCGCCATGGTCCAAACATTTTTTGCCAAGAGAGGTGAAAATGTTGGGCAGTGATGATTGTAGTAAGCCCATTTGTTTTCATTTCTATGCGTTGCCTACAGCGAGCAGGCGCTATCAGCGATAGACACTGTTCTTAAAACAAAAAAAGCTTAAAAGGCGCTTAGGGCCCGCTCATTACTTGCCGTTACTTACCACTGATTGGGTTCCACGTAACTTTTGTTTCCTTGCTTCGTATCGGTTGGCGCCTCCACCTCACCTCCGGCTTCAGTATTCAACCCTGCGTGGAACTTGGACAGAGTACTGTTTTGTGTGGCCAGTGTCTTTCCATTGGCCACAGGCTACTTAAGGTACTCCTTTTTTAAATGTACTTTTTGTCCCCCCCCCGTTCTTTAGAACTCATTCACCTCTCCGCCATTGTTCCCACCCCTCCTCCCTCTTGTTACTTAAAAAAAAACACGTTATTTCTAGAAGGTTTATAGAGCGCAAACTCGACCCAAAGGTTTTTGAGCACTTTGCATGCGCACAATTTACTTTCATTTTTAGACACAGGGAGTTTAAGTGATTTGCTCACAATCTCAGGATGTAGTGCCGACTGGGAGACTCAAACCTGGTTCCCCAGGTCCACAGGTGGCAGTTCTGGCTGTTACGTCACATCTCCTTTAAAAACATTTACAAAGCGAAAGCACACCAGCGCGGGCTGCTGTATACGATTACTTAAAGTAAACCCCCCCAAAAAAAAAAGATGCGGTCAACACCGGCCACGCCATGGCACTTTGTTTTTATTTGCTTGCGCTGCTGTGCAACATCTTTGAAAAACATTGACAAAGTCAATAGTTCTTGTATAGGCCAAAACTACTGAATGTGCCAATGCTTGTTTAGCGCACTAATTTACTACCAGCATTTTGCTTTTTAACTCCGGGCTCTGAATAAGAACACAAATAGACCAGGGCACAAACGTGGCCTTCACAGTAACATTTGATACACCATTGTTTAGTTAGTATGGGGGTGACAAGGAATCAAAAAGGTTACATCGCAGAGCCAAAGGCTAACCGTTTGATCAAAAGGATAACCCAGCACTGCCAGCAGGTTTACATAGGAGAGCTGATGGGGTGCACAGCAAGGTGGAGGGTGTAGAAAGTAACAGTAAATGTACCCCTGGTAGTGTACCACACTGCAAATGTGACTACAAAATGGCCGAAGGATGTTGTCTTTTTTATGGTGAAAAATGCTGCCATATTTCGCTTTTTTTTAACTTGGTACAAACCTTGTGATTTTTCATGACCTAAAAGGGATGAGTTACTAGTTTCAATATGACTGAAACGTTTTTTTTTTGCCTGTCTCAAACCAGTTACATTTAACAAAAAAAATAAAAATGTGACCGATGGTAGTCATTGCTCATTTTCTTTAAATTTAAAATGTTTTAAACTTCAATAGCTCAAAAACGACTGAATCAATTTACAGTAAACTAATGAAAATGGGCTTTGTAAGTAAAGTTCTACTTTTCCCCACTTCAAATTAAACTTTTATGCCCTGCACAGATCTGCAGGGAATTTGGCTTACTGGGCCTTGGCTGACTGTCTAAGTGATTTGCCAAGTTTCAAAAAAATCTATCCAACGAGTCACAAGTTATAGGCAAATCAAATTATCCCCTTACAAGTGAAAGGGAGTGAGTCTCAACCACAGCTACACAGTGGCTGCTGTGTGATATTAGCTACTGCACTCACAAAATAGCTGGTTTGTTGTATCCATTGTGCCCTCTTCATTGCAATGTGTTATAGTAAAGCGTGTCATCAGATAAGTAAAACTGACATGGTTAGGTTGTTAATTAAATTATATATTATGCCAGTGTATGTAAAAATTGAGAAATGTGTGTTTTTAGCAGCATTTAACATTTTGCAGATTGTTTGAAAACATCGAATTTGTGGCCCAGTGTATGAATAATGGAAAAACAGCAGTTGATGGACAGAATGCAGAACAATGTCATACATGTTCCCCAGTACAGAGATCTGGGCCTAAATCCATCGTTTTTTTGCACTCCATACCACCCCAGTTGAGACATGGCCATATGCAAATCAGCCTTGACCCTGTGCCTCATGGGAACACTGCAGCCCGAACTGCCAAGCCATGTCTTTCCTGGACCGGAATCAAGCATCCTAGGACCGGTTTCTGGCTATCAGCCGTCTTCAGCCAGGATAGCTTGACCAGCCCGAACTGCCAATCCATGTCTTTCCTGGACCGGAATCAAACATCCTAGCACCGGTTTCTGGCTATCAACCGTACTGGGGTGACTGTATGACATTGTTCTGCATTCTGTCCATCAATTGTTGTTTTTGCATTTGTCACCCCGAGTGGGATGGGTATGTTCAGACGTGAGTCCCATGCTCTCCACACCACTGGAGTAAAGCTATCCTGGCTGAAGACGGCTGATAGCCAGAAACCGGTCCTAGCATGCTTGATTCCGGTCCAGGAAAGACATGGCTTGGTAGTTCGGGCTGGACTGTTCCCATGAGGCACAGGGTCAAGGTTGATTTGCATATGGCCATGTCTGAACTGGGGTGGTGTGGAATGAAAAAAACCATGGATTTAGGCAAAGGTCTCTGTACTGGGGTGAATGTATGACATTGTTCTACATTCTGTCCATCAATTGTTGTTTTTGCAGTGTATAAAGAGACACAAACAGACTTTGCAAATTTTGCACTGACTAAATGTGCCCTTTCTCTGATGTTGTGAAGTGACTTATGTACTAGTGGGTGATGTCATCTTCAGCTGCAGGGGGTCGCCGAAGGACCCACCTAGTTAATGTTAATGAAGCAGGTTGCTCTTTGTGACCCTCTGTGATTGGCTTCAAACTCAGAGACAGTGACTTGCAAGGAACAGCAGGAACATACATTCCTGCATTTGCATTACGAAAGGGATACTGCCGGGCATATTAGCAAGAACCTTGTTAAAATTATCGCCGCTAAAACGGCAATAATAGGTTTGCTAATATGCGTTATAGAATTCCAATAGAAACCCAGGTTAGATGTGCAGGACATCTAACCTGAGCTTCTATTGGAATTCTATAACGCATATTAGCAAGCCCATTATTGCCGTTGTAGCGGCAGTTTCCTGCCGCTAAAACAGTGATAATTTTAACGAGGTTCTTGCTAATATGCCCCTACGTTTTTAAAGAAACCCGTGTTCCTTAAAGGCACTGGTGCTGCTTAAAAAATATGTGTTCCTTTTGGTAAGGAATTGAAGAGGAGCAGGCAGTGGTCCCGTAGATCACTGCTTGTTCCTCACGAGGCCAAAGAACACAATTCCCAAAGGTAAGCCATCTGGTTTCTTTCACAAACCATACATACATACAACTGGAAATCTCAAATAGGAGAGGCCACCCCTTTCACGCCCCCTCCTAGACTTCCCAACCTGTAAATAGATTTCACAGTGTGAGGAGGGAACTTCACTTAGAGGGTGTGGAACTTCTTGCCAAGAGCTATAAGATAAGTGGCACCTTGCCACCCCGCCAAGCCCAGTACCCCTTCACACACCCCAACAAGCATTTACAATGCAATAGGTCTCGTATTTACGAGAGTTTTAGCTATTGGCATTGTAAATGACAATAGCTCAAATTCTCGCAAATGCGAGACCTATTGCATTGTAAATACTTTTATTTTAAAAGCATCCCATGCCCGATATCACGTTAATGTGGGCCGCGCCCCTTTCTTTCGACAAAGTGCAACAAATAAAAAAAAAACATGCGTCTGTGTTCGGTGCCCCAAATAAATCAAAGGCGGGGCTTTCACTGTGGCGTGCATTGCTATACAAATAAGCATTGGCATAGCCAATACGTCTCGCCTTTGGGACCTTATAAGTTTAGCCATGCAGCAGATTATCCCCTATTAGCATGCCCACACACTCAACATTTTCGAACAATCCTGCTGTGATCAGAGACCAAACAGTCACATAATAAATAGCCTGGATTAGCGCACAGCCAGAACGAACCCCTTTCTAGAGAGCGTTTTCAACGTTATGGTGCTGTAAAAATATTCGATGTCAAAGTGAGATGTCACAGGGTAGCAAGCAATAACTCATTAAAAACAAAAGAAACACTTAAGTTTTCTTTTAAGGGCGAAAAAGGCAAAGGGACTTAAGCTGAGAGTAAGAGAAAAAAATATACTGAGTCTTTGCCCCCAATAGCATGCTCCATTTAAAGCCTGCTTGCTTCCACGTGGTAATAATACAGGCTGAAGGCAGTGCACTCGCAAGCTTCTGAACGTCGGCCTTTACATCTAGGCTGGTAACACTGTGTTGTACTGGCAAAAGGGCAAAAACTGGGTACATTTCGACCATTTTTTTTATTAAAAAGGATAACTCCAAATGTTAAAAAATTCAACAACGGTTCTTCTTGCAGACCAGGGTCCTCTTCAATGAAGAAATCAATGTTACACAAACCTTCCATGCCCACAAAATGTCTAGCCGCCATCTTGAAAAGAGCAAATGACTGAAATACTGTAACCGTCGCCATGACGCCTGCTTTAGCCATAGACCCAAAACTGTAATGAGATCCCTCAAGTCTCCGAAGTGAAACTGACAACATAGCAATATTATTGAAAATATAACTTTAACCAATAACGGATCAATCGGTCATTCAAACTAATTATTAGCAGGAGTGCCACCGTGAGTTATTTGCTCTTTAAAGAATCTGCATAAGTCACTGAAATGCAATGACAAATCTGAGTTGGAAATAACACTGTGCATGGCCGAGTGTAGTTGATTGGACATGCTGATTGTTTTTCATTGCACATTGTTTACTGCTTCTTACTGCCAAAAACCAGGCTGCCCAATTTAAACAGCTATTTTCGACTTTGCCCAAAAATAAAAGCAAACGCATACTTTTAGAAGTAACAGAAAAACCAAATATGATTCAATCATTTCCTGCAATTGCTTTAGACACCTTAATTAAAACCAGAACAATGTCTCCAGCAGGCTAATCAGTATGCAAACATCGAACCTCACACTACTAACACGCCCACAAAAAACAACAAGCGCGGCCGCAAAAGTGAAAGTGACCGCGCTGTGTTTAATTAGTAACCTGAAACACAACGAGAAATGCAGCTGCCACCCTGCGCGCCGCTGCTTGCTCCAGAGAGCAAAATGCTGTGGGAGTGAACCTTTGGATAAGAGGTGGGACATGCACCCGCCTTTGGCCATTTGCGTGCTTTCATTATTGAAAGACACACGCAAAGGCCAATCCAGTGTGTGGGAGTAGTCAGACCCGCATAAATACGTTTAGAGGGCTCTCAAAAAGCCTCCCATAGAGCAGCGAATGCACGCTGCACTAGGCTCGTCCTAAAAATAACTGTGTTAGGAGAGAACGTGTCTTGCCTGCAACTGCAGGCAGGTGAAAACCATTTAATGAAATAGTGTTTGGAGGCTGTAATTAAAGCCTACTGAGTAACAATACACGTAAAAGGTCCAGTTACAAGATGAAACAAGGCGGTATTAAGGAAGGACTACCAAGAGTTTGACCAATGAAAAGCCACAGTTTACAAAGGACAATGATACAAGCCAATGAAAAATATGGGCGGAGAGTGGCAGCACTTCAAGTCCATACTTAAATACAGCATGCCTCGCAGAGCAGCTCATGCGTTGCCCAGAATCGACCGAAAAATACATAGGGTTGCTGATGCCGTCACTGATGTCCTGTGGTGTTTTCACACCTCTTAATCGACATTGGCTGCTTACAGCAGCAAAAGAGGAGCTGGAAATCCAATATATGTGGTGGGTTCCAGCTCGCCTTTCCTGCCACATTGTGATTTCAGCTCCTCGCCAAGAGAGCGTGTGAAGGGAGACGAAATTGTTTTACACACGGTGGCACAATGTCAGTTGGCAGGCCTGCCATCCTATTTGCAGTTTGGAATGAGTAGGTAAACACATTTTGCGATTCTGAAAGACTTTACCGAATGGCAAAATGGGTTTAGTACATTTTGAAAGCCATTTTGCGATCGCAATCCCATTTTTTTTTTTTTGGAAGCTCAGACAGATGATAGTTGAGCTTGCGAGTCTGAGTGACAGCCACTGTGTGAGACTCGCATTGCCTCCGCCTCCAAGTCCCACTTGTGGCCCATTATAAACACATGGATGTGACCCAGTTCAAAGTATGCATTATGCTAGAGTAATATTTTTAAAAAACTACAGAAATATAACAACCACAAAATACCAAACAGTCTTAGGGCACAAAAGATGAAGTAAAACGTGTGAAATATAAACAGGAACTAAATCATCAACTTGGATAGCCTTAGCATGTTTTATATTTATTGTCCCAAAATGAGGCAGTGTGTTCAATTGTAAAGATAGGAACATGTTTATAGGGCCCACTAAGGATCTGTTTCAATGTTAGCTTTTAGTTACTACCGGGTCTGAGACCAGCCACTGAAAGCCCTTGCTGGCCGTTGTCTATAGTCACGCAATGAGTAAAAAACATAAAGTGCAATGCGGCCGAGAGTAATTGGAGAATACCAAAGCACCACATGTAACAGTGAGTGTAGGTTGCCACCTAACATGTCAGAACAGGAGCAAGGGGCATTTGGGTTTACAAAGCCCAACTCTGCTTCCACATGGAGAGAGTGTGGGCCAGAGAGCATCATCATGCATTTTGTTCTCCCCAGAGACAGATTTTGTGGCTGTGCATTGGCGTGTTGTACGACTGTCATGGAGGACTTGCATAGGTTCATCCTTCATGTCTGGGGCACTTTTCCGGCTTATTTCACTATTGTTGGCTTTTCAAAAGGTTCCAAATTTCAATTACATGAAGTAGTCAAAAAGACCCGTGCCTGGGGCAGCTGGGAGAGAGCTCATAAGGGGTACAATACTCTTGACTGAGAAGAATTTGAGTGAAGTCTGCCCTGGCCAGATAAAGATGGAGTTTAAACTTAGAATGGGGAGCTCGTTAAAGGGTTCTTGCAGGGGGTCAAAGTTGGCTTTTGATCTCCCAAGAGTAACCATGAGCTCAGAATATATTTAAAAAAATGGACAGTTCTGAATGGGTTTTGTGTGTAGGCCTAGGATAGATAAATCTTAGGCAGCTTTCATCCTATCCAGATATGGCACATGTACATACAATTAACCTACATGCTTCTTATTTACATAACCAGTGGTTATATTAGCAGTGCATTTTCTATAACCTCACAAGCAAACTAGAACTCTTTTTTCAAAAACCTGAATTACATTATTTTGGCCTCCCCTTTTAGATTTTGTTTTTAGTTTTAGCTATTTTGAAGAAGTGCTTCTTAAGAGGAGAACCCAGCTGTAGTGTGTTAATTATCAGGTAAGTTTTTTCACTGTGGCAATTTGAATTTAACTCTACTGTACATCAGGAAAACAAGCAGTCAATAGAATGCCTGAGACTGGTGATTGGAGCCCAACTCCTTGTAAGATGATGAATAATGTGAAAGTCTTTTGATGTGGAGAACACAGTGTTATTTGATTGCTTTGAGATGACGAAGCACTCGCTGGTCCTAACAGCCTGGGCTGCTAGGGAGCAAATGTACAGTCTCAAAGAAGCCCAGGTCTGCTGAATAAGCCCTCAAGGAGTATTAGACATTTTGGCAATATGGCTTTTGCATTTTGCTAACTTAGTTGCAAATGTATGATTAAGCTGCAGGAAATATGATTAAGCTATGAAATGTACCCCAAAATGCCAAAATGTACACCTTCTATATATAATGTATAAAACAGCTGTACTGATTTTTATTCAAATATTTCAGAACTGTTTCCTAAATTTCCTATCGCCCTTCCCTACCCGGCCTTAACTGAGAGAATAAAAAAATAGATTCCTGTACTGATGTGTTACCTGTGTCTCACTAACCGTCACCTCTCTTCTACAGACAGCATCTTTGAGAAAGCTGTGGCCAAGTGCCTCCTGAAACCCCTGAAGGGTGCTATCTACTCTCAGCTCCTGGAGTTCCACACTAAGGATGGAAGCCTGAAGAAGCTTCGGGAGAACCAGAAGAAGATGAAGGCGCAGAGCCTGCCACAGCTGGGAGTCACAGCAGGGGTGCCCGACGAGGTAGTGATGGAAAAAATTCTCCAGATGCTACAGTTGATGCACTCACTCTACTCGCCGAAGGAGAAGGTCATCCAGCTGCTCAAAGTTTGCAAACTCATCTATGAGGCCATGAATCGAGTGCCGGGGAAAAAAGGTACGAGACCCTACAAGCTGGTTACATTTTATGAGACACGTTGGCGACCTACGTATATGACCATCAACTCTGATCATTTGTAAACGCTATAATAGAGACTGAAATGTACGACGAACATCTCTTATCACACCTGTAAGGGAAAGCGGTGCAGCATATCCAATGGTGGTCAATGTTGCAGGTCTCATGGGGGAACGCAGTGCACTGGTCACTGTTATAGGACATAGGAAAGAGACACATAATGAATCCATTTCGATTCACTGATCAGTTAGCTATCAAAAGAGGTATGATAACTCCATTCCAGTTCCTGAACTCTCATGCACCCAGTCTCACACACACAAAAACACACACAGAATAGCCCACTTCCTCAGCAAAATATGCCTCATTTCCACAAGAAGCGATACAACACCTGTCACCCTAACACAAACGTGCACAGATATCCAAAGACATGTTCAGGACCCTTGAATGAGTATTCCTGCCTTTCACTCTCAGAATATAAACATTGGGTCTTCTTACCTGTTCCCTCACCAGAGAAACTGATCTCTCCACTATAACTATGAAGGATCTATAATTGGGTTTCCCTAGGTCACTCATTTGTTGGTTTAGTGTAATATGTCTGATGTAGCCATGCAAGGTTTTTATTCAGCATCTTTTTGTAGGACTGTTTACTTCAACTGTATTGGTTGGGGAGTTTTGAGCGCCTCAGCAACACTCTTTCTAGAAGATTGGTTGTACCAGATGTTCATTAGATAGCCTAAGCTCTTTCTTCATAATCTCTAAATATCTAGGTCACCCTGGATTGGTTCCATACTCTATAGGCTTGAAGAAGGCAACTCTTTGTCAGCAGTACTGAAGTCCAACACAAACAAAGACATATCTGGGAACCCTTCTATCAGGATTCTCTCTCTAGTAATGGCTGGCGCCATTAGGGGTATCAGTGGTTGGAGGAAGCGAGGTTCCTATTGGCATCTCTTATCTAATCCTCAGTTCTCTTTGCTGTAAGAATGAGGCGCCCTTAGCCTTTTTTCTCTAACCTGGAGAGCACTTCTTTTTCACACAGAGGTCTACGGTGCTGATGATTTCCTGCCTGTGCTGACCTATGTGCTGCTTGGATGTGACATCAATTTCTTGCGGCTGGATGTAGAGTACATGATGGAGCTTCTGGATCCTTCCCAGCTGCAGGGAGAAGGTAAGAAAGCAAATCCACAGAGGACACTGAGGTGTGAAATGTTGCACAGGAATATGATGTGATCTAGGGTGGAGCTTTGTATTGTGCTTACAACGAACTACTTGTAGGTTTCACTCAATGCATTTTGTGGGGGGATTAGGGACATTTGTAGATGGCAAATGAGGTGTAATCTTGGGTATTTCATTTCTCTCTTACAGGTGGGTACTACCTCACCACGGTCTTTGGGGCTCTATTCCACATCGGTAACATTCAACACTCTACAGTGACAAGGCAGATCAGCCTAGAGGCTCAGCGGTCCCTTTACCAATGGCAGCGTCGAAGGACGACCAACCATGGTAAATCAATCGATCATGTAAGCCAGGTATGGAACATATAGCTTGACAGGTCCTTGCCCTAAGCTTTGCAATTTTTCATAAAGTGAAGAAAAGGCTTTTTCCCTACATTGACCCTTGTTGATCCCATGCTAGTTTATTCATTTTGCCTGCTCTTGGTGTGCCCTACAGTGACATTTACAAAAGTGTGCCCAAAAAGCAGAACCACCCTAATAAGAGGGTGCCCTCAGCCATACCAGCCTGCCTCCCTGTCAGTGAACAGTACAACCCTGTCCCAGGGTGTTTAACCCACAGGGTTGATGTCCCTCTACCCACAGTGTTGCCAAACAGTAGTCGATACACCCTGTCCAGACTTTTCTTCAACATTGACCATTCTTCCCTCCCATGGATTGGCCTGCTGAGGGATCACACCCAGCGTATCCCTACTGTGCACCACCCTGCCTAGTGTGTGCCCCTAGCCAATGTTTCCACATTCTGTTTCTACAATGACTGACAGACGGTGCCCATGACCTAGAAAACACGCGGTCCTGGTCAGATCACAACTTGATGCACAGGTAACATTTATGGCGCATTCCTCTGTTTGGGAGAGAGATCCACAACCTGCACATAACTTTCTACTTGTCAAAACAAGCTTTATTCGATTACATTTAAAATCATAAAAGCAACAAACAACATATATTTAAAAATTGATTACAATTTGATAAAATTCATTACAATTTGATAAAGTCATGTGGGTTAAAAAAAACATAACAATTCAGTAAAATTCATGAAAGTTAAAAAGCAAGCCATCTGGATCAGATCCACACTGCTAAGTTTTCTTGAAATTCTTTACAAATAAAATTGAAAATGTTTGATAAAAACATGGTCTGCTACCCTCAAACCCCCTTTTTTCCACCAGACGGTGCCAACCATACTTAATTCTACCACCTTGGCCTTAAAATTGGGGTTTAGGAATTCATGGCCCTTGACCTCCTGTGCAGTGATTAGCACCTACTTCTCTCAAGGCAGGGTCACAGACCCATTGGAGGCGGAGGAGTGTGGCTCAATGGTTAGAGCGGCAGACCCTGATGCAGAGTTCTTGCCCGGGACCAGGGTTCAATTCCCGCCTCGGCGGGTCTTGGGCTCAGTTTCCTCGGACCTGACAATTCTCACCTCAGTGCCTATTCTAATCATGGGCCCCACGCTGCAACTCTGGGCAATAGCTTGCTTAACCTCCACACCGGCTCCAACAGCGCTAGGAAGCCTGGCTTCACCCTGGGGGTGCCCAGGAGTGGACACTTCATAGAGAAAGAGAGTTAGGAAAGGTCTATAGCAAAGTGACAGACATTGATTAGATAATACAATTTACGGTTTTTTGTAAATAAAAACCTAGAATGAAACAGTATATTAAGTCCACTTGTGTACTTGTTTACATCCCTGTAAAATCACTATACCTTGAAGTAATACAAGTGTAAATGAAAAGAATCTCTACCACTATGATGACACACCTATACTGCCCTCAATGATTTGCTATAACTGTAAATAACATGTATGCCTGTCCTAAGTCCACTGTATACAATAAGGTTGTCGCCATTATAAAACTGTAAGAAATGTAAATAATTTGTATATATGTCTTCTTTTATATATTGTACATAATATGTCTGTGTTTGTAAATTTCATCCATATATCTTTTTATTGCTTATAGAACAATAGACGGTCACCTGAAGAAGGCTCAAGAGCCGAAACGCGCGTAGTGGTGTCTACCGCTTTGCCTTCATCACTGTATATATGTTTCACGTCTATTGATTTTGTATTTTCTCTTTTGTATTTTTTAATTCAAGACTATATAAAATTTAAACACATAATCACTTATAAAAACTATATATACAAAAAACAGTAGAAAACAAAAGAAAAATAGTCAACAACAATAAACAATAAAGCTCTATCAGAAATTATTGTGCTCATTGGTTTCTGTACACAAGTGGACTTAATATACTGTTTCATTCTAGGTTTTTATTTACAAAAAACAGTAAATTGTATTATCTAATCAATGTCTGTCACTTTGCTATAGACCTTTCCTAACTCTGTTTCTTCCCTATGTATAGCAAGTGCTACTATATTATATAGGGGTCCCCTTCTTCCAAATATTCACTTCATAGAGAAAGCCAGGAAGGGTTCCACAGCGGTATGAGTAATAGCGCCAGGAAACCGCTTAGTGACAGTGCGCTCTACAAATACCTTGACGTTTACATTTACATTGAAACATAGATGTTACCCTATCATTTAATAAACCCTACTGTGACAGAAAACGCCTGGACAGTTCCTTTGTGATGCTCGAGTAGCTCTGCACCAGCAAGACCATTGAATGGGAGTGCAAAAATACCTAAAACTTCACAACATTCTGCCCAGTGGCCACTTGGGCTTCCAATCCATGCAACAAACAAGATCTGTACTGATGGGTATTCATGAAAATATCCTCAATGGCATTAACAAAGACCATTTAACGGCTGTGGTCGTTATCTATTTGCTCCCTGGAAGAGTGGACATGATGGCCTGGAAACTTTCCTAAGTGGATCAAAACCAACATACCAGACTGAAGCAAAAAATGTCAAAATAGTCCATGCATTCTTTACGTATTTTTTGAAACTTCTAAATTACCTACGCTACAGTACTTCAAACTATTTTAATGAGAGTGTGTAATAAATATGTAACAAATTGAAATTAACAAGAAAAAAGGAAGAAAAAAATATGTCCAGCAGAAAAGCCATGGTTTCGCGAAAGAAAAAAAACAATAAAATGTTAAAAATGTGAACCGTATTAAATAACGTGCTTGCCACAAGGAAATGTTACAGGTTCAAATGTCCCAATCCTCAAAATGAACAAGCATTTGCAATGCAATCGGTCTTGCCTTTGGGACCTTATATGTATTAAGCTATGCAGCACATTAGCCTGGGTGCTGAAACATCTACTGTTCGTTAACATGGAGGGAAAGTAAGCACCACACTGCGTGACTCGCTAGGTATGGGAATACATGGAGAGAAATATTGCTTTCAGCTGGAAATGGTATAATCCAAAGCTCTGTTTTTAATATAAAATAAGGGCCTTCGGTGGTCATATCACTGAAAAGACAAGATTTGAAAAAGATATTATTGTCTATGGCTGCTCATGGAAGACAATTTCTATGGACTGGAATCTAGAGAATGCTAAAGTGATTCTGGTATTTTACTGACCTCTGCTGCTCGTTTTCTATCAAGAAAGTTAAATAGAGGCAGTTGCCAGAAAAAAATAAAAAAAATAAAGACCCTAAGCAGAAAGCAATTCTGGTATTTTACTGACCTCTGCTGGTCATTTTCTAATAAGACAGTTAAATAGAGGCAGTTGAACAGAAAAGAAAATGCCTAAGCTGAAGCAGACAAGTCCTAGGCTTGATCTCCAGAGCCCACAAAGTACATACACATATATGTATATAAAGCCGGTTTTGCGATGAACCTTAAGATAAAGGAAGTACGCAGATAGAGGTTATAAGACAATAAGTCACATAACCAACCAAACCATAGTGCGAAGAGAGTTTACTAAAGCTTAAGAGGTCATTTGTACTAGAATGCTAAACTAATAAAAATATTTTTTATCCGTATTTTCACATAGATTGTTTTTAACCGTACAAAAAGCATTGTCCTGAAGAAGGTGTTCAAGCCAGTTCACCGAAACGCCGCTTCGACAGTTATTGTGCTTTTCTTTTTTATAAAAAATCTATCATGTTTTTATTAATTGAATGTAATGATTTATTCTTATGTAATGTCAATGAATGTAAAAAAATGTTTTAAATACAATCATAATAAATGTAATTTTTTTTAACTAAGAATCATTCTAGTACATTATCTTTTGACCTCTTACTACTTTACTTTTTATCTTGTGTGTTAGAACATTTTGTTGATAATCCATAGAAATATTGTGACATCTTCCAGTATAAATTGTAAATTTGTTACCATATGGGGTGCCTCATATCAAACCAGGCCTCAAATTAGGTTGCACGATAGTAGGATTGTTTCCACAGTCTGATCTATCCTCTATAACCAAGGAAAAGGGAAAACTTTCTTTTTTCAAATAAAACAGGTAATGTGGAATCAAATCTACAGTTCACTTTCATCCCTGGATTTTAATGAGGCTTTCTTTATTAGTATAATTGGTTCTTCTTTAAAGAAATATAGTAAATAACCTGTTGCAAAAAAGTGTTCGTCAGGCTAGCAGTATCTTGTGATAAACATTTTGGGCCCGATTCACAGAACTAACTTAAGACAAAATCCTAAATTTACTACTTTTGGTATTCACAGAAGTTAGGATTTTGTCTTAAGTTTGTCTTAAGACAAACTTAAGACAGACTTAAGACAGACTTAAGTTAGGATTTCGTCTTAAGTCTGTCTTAAGTCTGTCTTAAGACAAATTTAAGACAAAATCCTAACTTCTGTGAATACCAAAAGTACTACATTTAGGACTTTGTCTTAATATAGTTCTGTGAATCGGCCCCTTTATGTACTCCCTCACAAGAGTTTTAAAAAAAATACTACAATGTACTCAGTGAAGCCACACAGTCACTGATAGCACCCAGCCCCTGGTATGCTCCTGTAGTCACTGATATCACCCACTAGATCTTTCCAAATACCTTTGTCCTCCCTCTGACTACCGCTTGACATTTACTGTTATGTGTCTACTAGATTCACAATAATGTTATTGCAGTTTACTACATGTGTAATTTCCTTATTACCAGCGCTCCATCTCACCTTTTCTCCTCTGGTTTTTTTTGCACCCATTTCCCCTCTTTTTTCCCTATCAGCACTACCTGTACGTTTCTTTGCGAGAGCCCTTCAACAATCAGAAGGTCCTGACGGTGTCTGCTGATATGACCACGGCATCCGTTTCCGCAGTATGCCGACAGAAGTTCCAAATCCACGACAAAGAGGACTATGGACTCTTCCTCATAGCGAACAACGAGGTACAGCAGCTTGAGAGCGACAGCTTTCCACAGCAGGAGAAGGCCGAGCTCCTGAAGGCTGGAGCCAGCTCTGTGGTGTTTGTGTTTAAACCGAAGACTGGAACATTGCCATGATTCCTTCAGAAAGACCGAACAAGAGCGATCACGAGGTCCACCTCATGGTGCCCAAAAGAAGCAATCAGAAATTGACCGCACCACCAACTAGGAATCACCGGGCTCAGCCACAGCTCCCCCATCTGTATTCACAGCAGTACAGAACATCAACATCTGGGCACCTGTAGCTTTACAGACAGTTGTATGAACTGTTAGCCCAGCCGTCAGAAGAAGACTTCACCACTGTTGATAAGCTGAAGCAGCATCAGATGGCGCAACATGAGTAACCACCAGTACCGTCAGTAAGCGGCTGAGCCGTCAGCAGACGCTTGTACAACCAATCCCCTGCCGTAGCATCAGCAAACAACTTAACTGGCAAGCAGCAAGAATATTATTAACAGTTGGCCTTACCCATCAGCAGGTAGTGTTGTTTTCAGATATCACTTGGACGTTATGTGACCACATGCCACGAGGAGTCTTTCAACCACCCGCACCAGGCATGCTGAGGCTTGTAGTTTCACCGTTTGCGTTATAAGTATGTGCCTAAAACTCCCAGCATGCCCGATGCTGTTGGCTGATTGCCATTGGCTGGTTGACATTAAAGCTACCAGCACACAACCGAACAATAAGAACATGACTGCTTTATCTGTCACAAGGGTATTCGGCATTAGGAAAAAAAAACTAAAAGCTCTTATCTCTTGTAAATATCTTATTTAAGAAAGCGGTAAACAAAAATATACTACTGTGAGGACAGTGGAGTGGTGGTGGGTGGCTCAGGACCAAACATCTAAAAAATAATTTGCATTGTCCAGCTACTAGTTTGAAGCACATTTTTGAGCCTCACTCATCAAAGCCAGGACCTTTATATAGGGCAAGCAGCAACCAAGAACCAGTACCTTTATATAGGCAAACCCTACCAACCATGTGCTCAGAATGGCTGCCACAATTCCGAGTTTATTAGGAGCGCCTTGTGACCTCACCAGAGATATGAAAACCGATATAAATGCTGCAATACATTGCTGTACACATGAACAAGATTGCCACCTTGTTCTCCTGATCATTTCAACAAAGTAGAGCAATCAATTTGCTACTAAATGAGACAGACCCTTCTTCAGCCATCTCTTTCATCAGGCCCTGTAAGTGTCTAACTGGGGAAATATTTTCTCCTGGTTTAATGATTATGCATTTTTGTTTAACAGCCCAGAAGGCAAGAAATTATAAACTTATTAGCCAACCATTCGCGCATAAGACTTGTTGGGATATAAGGAAAGGTAGATGTGGAATTGGTCGCGTCTCTCCATCCCTGATTGCTTTCAGGCCAGAAATACAAATTGATGAAACGAGAACCTAAGCCTAAAAGCCTGGAGGTGGATGACTCTGCCAAACTTCAAGGTTCCCCCCTCCCTCTGTGGATAACTCCTATTTTATTTTCACAGCTGTTTGGCAGCAAAAAATGATATTGTGAAATATTCCTTTGTGTTTTTTATTTCTTGACTACACCTCGTCTTCGTAATCTCATGTCTATTAAATACTGTTTTTAAAAAGCAGTTTCTGATGTTTATTTTCCCATTCATGGTTCTCATTCTGTTTGTTTTAAAAGCCACGAGTTTTCTCATTTGGTGCTCAAATGTCGCCCTTGCACCTCATTATTCGTTGAAAGTCCTCTCATGCAGTTCTTCCCTGGGATAAAATTATGTGAGAGCAACCATCCATTGTTTCCCAAAAATTGTAAGGTATGCAAAGATGTAAGTACCTAGTAGTTTAATTTTTCCTAAAATGTATTTTTGGGATTAAAAAATGGTCGTTGCTATTTAGCCCACCAGTGGGTAACTAGTGAACTTTCTTTGCTATATACCTAGCCGCCGGCTAAATACTATTTGCCTATCTGTAATTAACCGCATCGCTGCGGCGCATTTTCCCGCTGTGCGCTGAAAAATGCGAAATCCCGCGGTTCATGACGAGCTCAGCTCGTCATGAGCGCACGACAGGTAAACCTCATGACGAGCTGAACTCGTCATCAGCGCCAAAGGGGTTAAATAGCAAAACAAACTTCACTTTTAGATGGCCACTGGTTAAAAAGGAGATATTATGCATTATTTTGTTGGGGACCATGCAAATAGCAGAGAAATGTTGTGGTTTACTCATCCACTGATTAGGTAACAGAGGTAATGCAGAGTTTGACTGGCGGGGGTGCAAATAGCAAAGAACTTCACATTTGACCAGACTGCTGACAAAACAGCAGAGATTAGGCAATTTCTGGCCAGTGGTCGGCCAAACAGCAAATACTCTTTAGTGTTTAGTTGCTGCTGGCTAATTATCAGAGATTATGTACACTTTAGCTGGTGGTCATGCAGATAGCAATAAATGTGTCTATTAACCCAGTCACTAGCGAAATAACAGTGATCATGCACTAGTTTAGCAGTGCCCTTGCAAAAGGCAAATACACTCTCTCAATTTTATCTCTTAATAGGTCAACAAAACAGTTTCTATCTTATTTACTTTGTGCTAGATAAATATTAATGTTTCTCGGCTATGAGCCCAGGTATTGACGGGGTAATACATGATTTCTGCTTTATACCTGGCAGCCGGCTAATAGTGCAGCATCTCTCTTAGGTACCTACAGGGGCGGATCCTCAGCTAAGGCGGAGGAGCGTCGCCCCACTGCTCTTTGAGCAGTTGAAAAAGGAAAAATAAAATGATAATAACACAACGTTATTATGATTTGATTTTTCATCGTGGCTCAGCTGGTGTGGGACGGGGCTGGCTGTCACAGGAACAGGGGTAGGAGTGGTGAGCACTCTCTTAAGTGCGAATGACTGTTTGGCTGGCCATCTTGCGCCAGACAAAGAGTTGCTCTTTGCATGTGCTCCTCCCGCTGTATCGCACATCCTGGGTGGGGAACATGCACAGCCTCCTAGCTGATCGCTGATCCACTGCACTCAGACCAATCACAATGCTGCTGTAACGCTGGGTTTTGATTGGCTACCCGAATTTGGGAGCCTGTATGCTTCCTTGTTTCTGCTCCTGAAGTCAACTGAAAAGCCGAAGAGGACTGGGAGACGGCCCGTCCTGCAGGTATGTTTTTTTAAATGCATTTTCTTTCATTACCTTCACCCCTCCCATCTGCGCATCACCACCACTGTTAAGTTGCAGCCGCCACTGCCCGACTGTAGGCCTAATATACAGAATCACAGCAGGCAATTCTACCCAGCAGGTTAAGGAAGCTTTCAGAGCAAAAGGGACTGTAGTGGCTCAACAATGATGCTCTGACCCCACTCAATATCCTGCAAGCAGGGTTGGTTTGAACATTTTGCCAAGGCGGACTTGAGCCTCTAATCACTGTACAGAATCTCTGCTCTTTACTTGACTTGTATGTTGGCCTGTGCTAGGCCACAGGCATTTGGAGCTATTCATCCAACAGCTGGGTATAAAGCAGATATTCTGTGCTACCCAGCCAACAGCAAGTGCACAACAGAATTTCAGTACTAATAAGTCAACATCCAAATATATAGCAGAGAAATGTCCATATTTAACTTGTGGCATGTAATACACATGCAGTCAGTATTGCGGCGGATGGTTAAACCTGGGGTATTGATGCTATTTGTCAGGCAGAAGTGAAGCTTTCCATTGACCTTACTGCTGAGAAATAGTACATCGCCGCTGCTATTTTGCAAACAGCTGAATAAACAGTGAAGTTTATTTGCACAAAATAGCTGAGGTGACATGCTTATATCCAACAACATTACCAGATCTTGAACTGATGACCTGGACCAATAGTAACCAACTCTTTTCAAAATATTAACTTTTTATTGTCATAATCACTGTCAAGTCACACATACAAACACAAGAACACTTGAACAAATTGAGCTGAATAAAGGCTGCATGATCACAATGAAAAATGATCAATATTTCAAAGCAAGTCTTGAAATTTGGTAGGTGTTCTACTTTGGGCCTATTTCTGGGAGAAGACACTGTCCGGAAAAACCATTGGTGGGAACCATTTCGTGCAAACAAGCCTATAAGTACGATGCAAAGCTCCCCATTCATACATCATGTCCTCTCTTTTGGTTCTGACCCCTTATACCTGGTTCCTTTAGTCCTCTAGATGAACTTTGACCATCTTTGTCAATGTCAGGCCTCAGAGCAACTCTGTGCTCTTTCTGCCATACTTCAGACAACTGCATCCCTTTTTACCAATGCTCCATACTCCACTAGCGCACCAGTGGCAAGTTTGATTGTCCCTCCAAGCATTGGCTCGACTTAGACCACCTGGCCAACATCAGACAACCACTGCTGCTCCACAGACCTCCTGTGCTGTGCAAGTAGCCCTTATCTATGCTAGCCCTCAGGACCTCCTTGCTGGCCCTTTGGATTGCTACTGAGTGGCTCCATGTCAACTATGTCAGAAACTGCTGATACTCTGAGACTTTCGTGTAGCACAAAGAAACCCTTAACCTTCTTAACTGAACCTCAAATGCTATATGTCTTCACTTATATCAGTGCTTTAATGGCCTGAACATGGTAAGGCATTTTTAAAGGAAGAATAGCCAATTGCACATCAATTAAGAACTGCTTGCAAGAGGCTTGGTCTCTGTAACTAAAGGCATGACCTAATACATGTCTTGGTCCTCCTAATGCCCCCCTCTTTATTGGACTCTTTCCTCTTTGGCAAGACACCCCCTCATTATCTTGGTCCTGGTCGTCCTGCTCTATCTAGTGCACCTGCTCTTCCTGATTGTCCCCCACGGTGCCCTGTTCATATCATATCATGACCTCCATGTGGGCCTCCTCCTCAAGGTACCTCGGTTATCCTCATCGTAGTCCTTTTATTGGCCCTCATCTTTCGCTTCCTCCTTCTGGCCTCCCCTTCTGGTTCCTACTTGTCATTGTGCTCTTGTTTCTGGTCCTCTGCTCCTCCTAGTCTTCCTCATCATACTGATCACTCACTTCATAGTCCTTCTCTTGATCCTTTTAGTCACCCTTGTTCCTGGTCCTTCTTATGACTCTCCTCCTTCAGATTTTTCCCTGCCCCGGTCCTCCTTGCTCCTATCTTCTTGTGTTCCTGACCTCTTTCTGTCCCTCCACCCTCTGATATTACCCTTCCTACTCCTAGTCCAGTGGTCAAGACCTTCTTGGGCATCCAGGGTCTGGTTTTTGTCATCCTCCTATAGTCTAGATTGGAGTTGCTGGTAGTTGTGCTCCTCCTGGCCTGGGTTGTGCTAATTTTCCTCCTCCTCCAGGCAATCCCAGCCTTGGTGTTACTCCTGGATCCTCTCCTCCTCACTGTCTTTCTGACCCTCCCCCTGCACCTAGCATCCCTCCTAATCCTGATCATCTGGTTGTTACTGCTGGTCCCCTCTTTCTGTACCGTGTCTTCCACCTGGTTCCCCTCTTGCTTTTCCTAGTTCTTCATACTAATTGTTCAGCTGTTCTTGGTCTTGCTGGGCCTGATTCTCCACTCTTCCTTTATGCGCTGAT
The DNA here is from genome assembly GCF_964263255.1 of Lissotriton vulgaris. Taxonomy (NCBI): domain Eukaryota; kingdom Metazoa; phylum Chordata; class Amphibia; order Caudata; family Salamandridae; genus Lissotriton; species Lissotriton vulgaris. Next base: position 794,155 of record NW_028255629.1, read on the forward strand.
TTTTGTGGAAGTCTACACCTCCTTGATATAGTGTCCCTCCTCCTGTTTCTCATGGTGGTTCCTGTCCTGGTGTTCTTCCCGGTCCTCCTTATTCTGATCTTCCTGATCAGTGTCCTGGTCTTCCTATTTTATTTATTTATTTATAAAGATTTATAAAGTGCACAGCTACCCAACAGGGTTTCCCAGTGATAAGCAGGACCAGACATAAGCCACAAGTTGGGGATGGAGCAGAGGGAAGTTAAACTTGATTGCAAAGGAAGGACTTTAATTGTTTGCGGAAGGCTAGGAGCGAGTGACACAACCTAATTTCCAGAGGAAGAGAATTCCACAATCTGGGGCCAAGATAGGCGAAAGAGCGCCCTCTCATACGGGCAATATGGACTCCGAGAACAGAGAGAGGCTTGCTGATCTCAGCTGGCGAGTGGGTACATACGTTTTGACCAGACTTTGTATATAAGGGGGCAACAAGCCATTTTTGGCCCTAAACATATAACACAAGGCCTTAAACTCAAATCTTTTGTTCACCCTAAGCCAATGGACTTGAAGGAGCAAAGGTGAGGATGAGGCCTGGTGAGGCAGCTGAAAAAGAAGATGGGCACTGAGTTTTTAATAAGCTGTAGACGATCGACAGATTTATCAGCACCCAAGTACAAAACGTTGCCATAGTTTAGTCTGGATATTACGAGGGCTTGCATTCAGTTTTTTGAGCAGCTGTAGGAATTTACCAGAGGATTTTTTAAGCCACTTAAGGACAGCAAAACAGGTCGCGGTGACCGCAGACACTTGTGCTTTAAGTGAAAGATTGTTAGTGATGGTAAAACCCAGATTTTTGACTTTAGGAACTGGAACAGGTAGAGCTCCCAGAAAGTCAGGCTAATGGGTAATTCGCCAGAGTTCTTGATTGTTTCCCAAAATGAGAACCTCAGTTTTCGAGCCGTTCAGCTTCAATGTGTTGCTGGACATCCACAGAGCAACCTTACTCAGTCCAAGCTGGAGCAGGGAGGTGTCCTGATGCTGTGGTGGTGAAAGAGAGAAGATGATCTGAGTGTCATCTGCGTAAGAAAAAATAGTCAGTCCTGACTTCTCCGCAGTATCTGCCAGAGGACGGACCTAAAGATGGAAGAGCAAAGGGATCGAAATTTAACCCTGCGGCACTTCAGAAGTTAAGGCTACTGGATTAGATTTTACGGTGTGTAAAAAAATTGGGAAAGAAAGATGCCTTAAAAAAGAGATCAGCCACTCCAAGGCCACACCTGCAACAGCTGAGGCTTCAAGGTGATCAACCAGGATAGAATGTGAGACCGTGTCAAGTCCAGTAAAATAAGGGCTGCCGTACCACCGCAATCCAGCTGCTGCCTGAGAATTTCAGTAGCCCCTAGCAGAGCAGATTCGGTGCTGTAGCCAGATCGAAAGCTGGATTGTGAAGGATGAAGTAGATTGTGAGTAGTCACGTGAAAGGAAAGTTGGGAGTTGATATTCTCTTCCAAGACTTTTGAGAAGACAGAGAAAAGGGATATGGGATCATAGTTAGGCCAGCAGAGGGGTTCAAGCCCAGTCTTTTTTAATGGAGGGAGCACCAAAGCGTGCTTCCAGCCGTGTGGAACCTGCCCAGAGCTTAAAGAGGTGTTAAAAAGATTAAGAATCATGTTAAGAATCAACTCATCCAGAACATTGAGCTTAGATGGACGGAGATGATCAAGTCGGGAGCCAGACGTAATGGTTCCCAATAAAAGTTGAAAGTAAACCAAGTTGAGCAGGAGCCAGGCCCTGATTTGTTGAGTCTCCTCAAATGAGGGGGGCTGGGAAAGTGAGTCGGCCTGGTCAGGGAGGCAAATGTTAGGAGATGAGGAGTTATCTAGAAGGGATAATTCATATCTAACTGACGGTGAATAGCTTCCCATTCTTGCTGATTCTCTTACACCCGGTTGCCTGGTTCTTCTGTGTGGTCCTTTTATTCCTATTCCTCCTTGTGGTCTTAATTCAGGTCTTCCTGGTCCACATACAGTTCTTGGTGATGATGACCCTCATGGATGTCCATGTCCTGACCAGCATGTTGCTCATCGTGGTATTTGCATCCATTCTGAGCCTCCCTGTTCTCCGGTTTTCATTCAGTCTTCTTTTTGTTTTTTTTTTTGAAAACCTTTATTTTCCGTAAACATAGTACACAGCGTCAGCCTACAACCACTGCGGGCCGGCCGCTATGACAATATACAATCATCCCGAGGTACCTTGCATTGCAGCAGATATAAACAAGAACACAACGAAGGATTTGCAAGGAGCCCAAGGAAAAGGATAACGAGGGTTTCATTTTATAATTTTGACGGATCATCCTAAAGTCAGACAGGGTAGCTGAGTGGGCGAACCACATGAAGGATCTTCAACAGTGATTCATCTCTATGAAAATACTGGCGGAAATCATTCACAGTAAGGATATACAATCACAGAGGTAGATGTCGCCCCAAATAGCGCCCGCCCATTCAATGTATAAATCAGGAATTACATCTAGCTTGCCTACGGTAAGAAAGGATATAAAAGGGACCATCATATAGCAGAAATAAAGGATCCAATGACGTATAAAAAAGGCAGTCATTACATGTCAAGATTCGTGACAGGATATGCGCCCTCAATCGATAGTGGAAAAAAGGGAAGGAAGAGCAAGTTCTGTAATCATTCAACGACTATGTATGAAAATCAGTATCTATATCATAGAATCAATGAACCAAATGTTAAGGACGTGGACGCAAAACACAGAGAGAATAGACGTTTCCTAAAGAACCAAACCCAACCTCCCGTCTGACCCAAGATACATAGGAAGAAAAAGAGAAATAAGAATAAAGATAAAAAGAAGGCCATAGAAACGAAAAGAGAAAAGAATAAAGCCCCACCCCCCCACCCTGCACGTCGAAGAGGCTATGGCCCACCCCCCCCTACTAACGTGCCTGTCGCCCCAAGAGTACCCACATAAGGGAAAGATGGGGGGAAGACAACCCCCGGAGAAGAGAGAAGACCGGAGGAGGGCCAGAGAAAAACAAATAAGTTATCAATGAATTCGCACCTCGGCCGCCCCTCCCCTGGCCCCACCAGGACCCCGCACCAACGTTCACCTCCCCAGCTGTCCAATGCAAACACCAGCCTTGTCCACAGCAGAACCGGAAGAGAAAGAGAAAACAGCTTCAGCCTTGTCCCTGGCGTTCCAGCAAGTCAATAACGTCTAGTCGAGCAACAGCCATCTTGGATGAGAGTCGCAACTGTAAAAACCATGACCGGGCATAACACCATCCACAGTGGTCTGTCCAACGCGAAGCCAAACTGAGCAGAGCTACCCAGTAACGGTAGAAACACGGCAGCCATATCCCAAAGCTGACCGACCAGGGCCATAGCAGCAACCCCATGATGAGACAAAGGGATCCACTGAGGGGCCATAGAGTAAACCCTATACGTGGCGACCAAAAAGATGCATCCTGCCGATAAATAGGGTCGAGAGTCCGCAAATTCTCCACATCTTGAACGGATAGCGCAGCGGCCACTAGTTCCTGGGCATCCAGTGTCGTGACATACATCTGGGTAGATTGGCCGCCTCCGTCGGGCTCAGGATAGGGCAAGGCGCACAGAGCTTGATGAGCAGCACCGCCGAGCAGTATTGTATCTAGTCGGCCCTCTAGGTCCTGGGCTTGGAAGCGCATAGACGATCGCAGGTTGTTCAGAGCGCCCAGGACAGCAGCAATCCCAGGCGGGTCTCCTACATCAGTTTCATGCACCCGGAGGGCGCCGCCATATTGTCGTCTTCGAAAATGTCCACCGGTGCCCATCGCCATTACAAAGCGCCAGAGGTAGATCCACGAAGCAACGCAGCCACGAGATCAAACAACAGCGAATCTGTCTCTGAACACCAAGACCCGGCTACAATGTTGCATGCGCCTCGATGAGGTATCCGATCAGTCCTCCGGGGTCGGCCGTTACAATTATCGGGCGCCCGGTGAAGAAGGCACCCACCGTAGCGCTGAAGGACAATATGGCTCCCAGTGTCAGCCACAGGGCAATTTAGAGGTACAAGAAGGCTTCGGCCACAATTGCAATGTAGCAAGCGTAGTGGCGCGCAGGGCCGGGTGATACAATGTAGCCAGAAAAGAATTGCTACAGTTGCACGCCAGTCGCCCGTTCCTCCGCTGCAAGCATCCGCAGTCGTCGAGTTCTAGAACAGCAGTCTCCGGGAACAAAGACCCGGTCTCCAGCGGGCAGCGCTGGAACGAGGGTAGGGACGAATCGATAGTTCCACCGCAAGATATTCAGCGGGAAGCACACCATCGGAATCAGGATCGCCACCCGGGTCCGAAACGCCGACGTTTTTTCAGGATTGAAAGCAGGATGAGCGGCGTTTCGGAAGGAAAGCGGGCGGGTCGGCGGAGCCGAGGAGTCAGGCGGCCATCATGGTTGCGGGCTAGGCTCCTCCTCCCAGTCTTCTTTTTTAATAGGTCTACCTGCTGCTCTCCTTTCTTCCTCCTCCATATGGTTCTACCCTTTAGCACGTCATTCTCTTTGTCACACACCTATCCCTCCTTTCAACTCAAGTCAGCCAAACCACATAGGGACTTCTTGATGCCACTCTCACAACCCTGTACACTGAACCAAACTGTTCAGAGATGCCTTTGGAGGAACCTAAGTTTGTTCACCAGTTGACTTGGGGGCAGTTACTGCAACCCAGATGTCCCACTAACATCTGTTATATAGAGACATTTTCCCTTTTAGAAATGCTAAAAAGAAACGTGAACTGCAGTAAAAAGGTCCTGAAAAAGCACAAGAGTGTCCCTAAACCAGCTTAGGGGTGGACACAAAGTACCCTTTGCTACATTGTTATTAACCGGCCCTGCGTGCGAATCTGTCACTTTCATTTTGAGTGTAAAAAGGGGTCAACTGTAGTCGACTTCAAGCCTTAACTGAGGGCACTCCTCCAAGCCATCTACCGACTATCTGAATATGACTTCTCCCAAGCTTGGCCCTCAAGAGTCCAGCCACTCCTTAGAAGTCCTGCAACACATCACATCCCTCAGATTCTAGGTCTGCTGTAGTACCCTCAGTCTCCCTCTCCCTGCCCGAACTCACTGCTTAGACAGGCGCTTATCTACTTTGCACTGTATCTCTTGTCTAAAACTGGCCCCGCCATTTGCTCATTCGGAGCTGAAGAACTGAGGACTGTTGCACTCTGCAGAGCAGATACAGCTGCATGGCAAGGGCTCCTCTACTTTTGCCACTCATGGAGGACGGTCTGTGAACAACGAGAATACATCTGCCATCAAAGACTCTCTGCCAGCTGTCTGAGATTTGCAACCCAACTGTGTACCCACTCTAGTAATGCCCAAAGCCCCTTAGGTAGCCCATTTCCCCATAGTTTGCTAGTTATGTCCCCTGTGACTGCCCACTTCCCTCAGTCTGGTTGCTGTCTCTTGATCTGCCCACTTTCTTTTCAATCTGCCATCCTTTCCCTCATCTGCCCATCCTCCCCAAGCCCCTTAGCCCTCAGCCTACATACATTCTGTAGTCGATTAATTCTCCCCTTGCGTCTGCCCGCTTTCCTCTATCTGCACACTCTGCTCCCCAATTTTGTCTGCTTTCCCCTTTGCTTGTCCACTTCCCCTACTTCATCCATTATCCCACGAGTCTACCTGCTCTGCCTGCAATCTGTCTGGTTTCCTTGTGCTATGACTGCTTTCCCCTCTTCCTGCAAGCACTTCCCCATCTGTCTGTTCCGTCCCCAGGTCTGCATGCTTCCCTCAGTCTTCTTGCTTACCCCTCAGTTTGCATACTCAACCCCCTCCCCCAGTCTGCCCAATCCCACCAATTCTGCCCGCTTTGCTCTGTACCTGATGGCTTCCACCCATTTTCCCCTCCTGTCTGCCTAATTTCCACTCAAACTGTCTGCTTCCCCCCAGTTTGTCCATTCTCCCGTGGAGTCTCCCTAAACTCCGGTAGTCTGCCCATCTTTGCCCTTTGCCTCCTGGCTTCTTGAGTCTGGACATTTTCCCCAGCTCTCCCGCTAAGCCCAAGTCTGGCCACTTTCTGTCCAGTTTGTTAGTTATCTCCATTTGCGTACTTTCCCCAAGTCAGCCCGTCCTTACCCCGATTCTGCCCACTTACCCAAAGTCTCTCCATTCTCAACTCCAGTCGACATTCTGTCCTGTTTTGCCCTTAGGCTTTTTCTCTGCCCGTTACCACCCAAGTCCCCCAAGACGGTGACCTCCCTTTCACCCAGTTCACCAGCACTCCTCCAAGTCTTCCCACTTTTCCCTGAGCCTGCCTGCTTTCCCCCAGTCTACCAGCTTCAATTGAGTTTGGCTGCCTAACTTCCAGTCTACCCACTGTCCTCCTCTGTTCGTCTCCAAAGCTTCCTGCTTTCCTTCAATGCACTTGTTGGCCCCAGCCTGCCAACTTTTAGCAGCCTGTCCATTCTGCTCCGGAACACTGCCCACTTTCAGTTGAGCCTGCTCACTTTCTGCCAGTTTAGCTGTTTTCCTCTTGAGTCTGCCTTTTTTACTGCCTGCTTTAACGCAGTCTGCACATTTTCCCCCAGTCTGTAGAAATCAAATATCCACTTCTCAGGGGTTCCACTAATACAAAGAAGTTGACAAAGAAGCTGGAATATAAAATAACATCTTTATTAAACTCAAATGAGTGAGACTACGTCACACAGAAGCCTTAGCAACTGAATGAGGCAGTCTGCTAGTATGGTCTTACTTCACAACTTATATACTCTTTATCCTGCCCCAGGCATGTAAGGGAGTTTTACCAATTACATTCCTAAACAAATGGACAATCTGGAGGGTCAGCAGGTGAGTAGCCTTTGGGGTTTTAGCAGGATATGAGCAAAACATTATAATTACATAGTTCACAAAGGCTAATCTGATTTAGATGACACTGCAGGGCATGGCATGATTACATGTACAGTATCCCAACCCAAAAGTTAATCATTAAGAATGTCTCAAATTCAACCTCCAAAAGCCGGACAAACCTATAATTGAAAGCATAACCCATGTAATGAAGAAACATAAAAAGAAACAGTAACAGATGATGAACAAGATAAGGCATGTGCAAGGAAACTAAAAGTTAATGATGTCCTGAACATTGATTGGCAATCTCAGACAAAGATTGATCAGGGAAATTCGCTTTGCGAGGTCAGTTTCAGATGAAGAGGTCAGTTTCTTACAGTTGATTTCAGAGTCAAAAAGAAACCTTAGTTAATGTATACATGAACTAAGAAGACCAGGCCACTTTATTCGTCAGGCTACCTTCACAGGCCTACGTGAGGGCAACACAAAATGGTGGCACAGAACAAAATGGAGTCAGACTTGAGAATTACAGAACCTCAAGTCTGGTCATTCTCCCCGATTGTGCCCTTTTCCCCTCGGGGTGCCTGCTTCCCCCAGTCTGTCTATTCTCCACTTTCCTTTCTGTCTTAATGCTCTCCCCAAATCTGCCCACTTCCTCACAGGCTGACTCCTTTCAAGCCCTCCATGTTCTCCCCGAATCTTCCCACTTTCCCCTAAGCCTTCTTGCTTCCCCTGAGTCTGTCTTCTTTCCCAGAGACTCCTGTTTTCACCCAGTCTGCCTGGTTTCCCCTAAGCCTGCTTCCGTCCCCTGAGTCTGACTGCTTTCCCCTTAGCCTGCGTGCTTCCACTGAGTCTGCCTGCTTCCCCCTTAGCCTGCGTGCTTCCCCTGAGTCTGCCTGCTTTCCCCATAGCATGCGTGTTTCACCTGAGTGTGCCTGCTTTCCCCTTAGCCTGCGTGCTTCCCCTGAGTCTACCTGCTTTTCCCTTAGCCTGCGTGCTTCCCCTGAGTCTGCCTGCTTTCCCTATAGCATGCGTGTTTCCTCTGAGTGTGCCTGCTTTCCCCTTAACCTGCGTGCTTCCCCTGAGTCTGCCTGCTTCCCCTGTAGCTTGTCTCCTTTCTGGTGAAGAATTGGCTTGGTAGTTTAGTCTGCCCTGTTCCCATGATGCACTGGGCCAGGGACAGACTGATTTGCATATAGCCAGGTTCTGAGCTGGGATGGTGCAGTGAGATAAATAACGGTGATGGATCAAGCCCTGATCTTTGGACTGGGTAAGAGTGGTCTGCTTAATTCAGACACTCTGTTCATCACCACCCCCTTTTCTGATTCGTTTTTGGCCACTATAGGTGTGGCAGGGTATACTCAGACATGAGTCCCTTTCTCACTGCACCATCAGGATTCAAGCAAGCCGGGCTGACGACGGCTGAAATGCCAGAAACCGGTCCCCGGTAGCTTGTCTCCTTTCTGGTGAAGAATTGGCTTGGTAGTTTAGTCTGCCCTGTTCCCATGATGCACTGGGCCAGGGACAGACTGATTTGCATATAGCCAGGTTCTGAACTGGGATGGTGCAGTGAGATAAATAACAGTGATGGATCAAGCCCTGATCTTTGGACTGGGTAAGAGTGGTCTGCTTAATTCAGACACTCTGTTCATCACCACCCCCTTTTCTGATTCGTTTTTGGCCACTATAGGTGTGGCAGGGTATACTCAGACATGAGTCCCTTTCTCACTGCACCATCAGGATTCAAGCAAGCCGGGCCGACGACGGCTGAAATGCTAGAAACCGGTCCCCGGTAGCTTGTCTCCTTTCTGGTGAAGAATTGGCTTGGTAGTTTAGTCTGCCCTGTTCCCATGATGCACTGGGCCAGGGACAGACTGATTTGCATATAGCCAGGTTCTGAACTGGGATGGTGCAGTGAGATAAATAACGGTGATGGATCAAGCCCTGATCTTTGGACTGGGTAAGAGTGGTCTGCTTAATTCAGACACTCTGTTCATCACCACCCCCTTTTCTGATTCGTTTTTGGCCACTATAGGTGTGGCAGGGTATACTCAGACATGAGTCCCTTTCTCACTGCACCATCAGGATTCAAGCAAGCCGGGCCGACGATGGCTGAAATGCCAGAAACCGGTCCCCGGTAGCTTGTCTCCTTTCTGGTGAAGAATTGGCTTGGTAGTTTAGTCTGCCCTGTTCCCATGATGCACTGGGCCAGGGACAGACTGATTTGCATATAGCCAGGTTCTAAACTGGGATGCTGCAGTGAGATAAATAACGGTGATGGATCAAGCCCTGATCTTTGGACTGGGTAAGAGTGGTCTGCTTAATTCAGACACTCTGTTCATCACCACCCCCTTTTCTGATTCGTTTTTGGCCACTATAGGTGTGGCAGGGTATACTCAGACATGAGTCCCTTTCTCACTGCACCATCAGGATTCAAGCAAGCCGGGCCGACGACGGCTGAAATGCCAGAAACCGGTCCCCGGTAGCTTGTCTCCTTTCTGGTGAAGAATTGGCTTGGTAGTTTAGTCTGCCCTGTTCCCATGATGCACTGGGCCAGGGACAGACTGATTTGCATATAGCCAGGTTCTGAACTGGGATGGTGCAGTGAGATAAATAACGGTGATGCATCAAGCCCTGATCTTTGGACTGGGTAAGAGTGGTCTGCTTAATTCAGACACTCTGTTCATCACCACCCCCTTTTCTGATTTGCTTCCCCTTTGCCTGCATGCTTCCCCTGAGTCTGCCTGCTGTCCCCATAGCATGCGTGTTTCCCTGAGTGTGCCTGCTTTCCCCTTAGCCTGTTTGCTTCCCCTGAGTCTGCCTGCTTTCCCCTTAGCCTGCTTTGCTTCCCCTGAGTCTGTCTTCTTTCCTAGAGTCTCCTGTTTTAACCCATGCTGCCTGCTTGTCCCTTAGCCTGCGTGCTTTCCCTGAGTCTGCCTGCTTTCCCAGAGCCTCCTGTTTTCACCCAGTCTGACCACTTTCTCCCTAGCCTGCTTGCTTCCCTGAGTCTGCCTGCTTTCCCCTTAGCCTGCTTTTCTTCCCTCGAGTCTGCCTGCTTTCCCAGAGTCTCCTGTTTTCACCCAGTCTTCTCACTTTCCCCTTAGCCTGCTTGCTTCCCGAGTCTGCCTGCTTTCCCCCTTAGGCTTTCATCAAAAGGGAGGGAAGAGGAATTGAGGTCCATTCAGTTCCCCTGGGTAGATCACGAAATAATCAACTGTGGGAATGGACACTGGTATCTACAATAACCATTGGTTATTTTTGACAACCCTCATAGACGCTTGATGATTCTGATGTTAGCTATGCGGTATATCTTTTCGTCCTCCCCTGACGCTTGACAAGGGGCGGACGAAAAGATATACCGCATAGTTAACATCAGAATCATCAAGCGTCTATGAGGGTTGTCAAAAATAACCAATGGTTATTGTAGATACCAGTGTCCATTCCCACAGTTGATTATTTCGTGCTTTCCCCCTTAGCCTGCTTGCTTCCCCTGAGTCTGCCTGCTTTCCCATACACTCCTGTTTTTACACAGTTTTTTCACTTTCCCCTTAGCCTGCTTTGCTTCCCCTGAGTCTGCCTGCTTTCCCAGAGTCTCCTGTTTTCACCCAGTCTTCTCACTTTCCCCTTAGCCTGCTTTGCTTCCCCCGAGTCTCCTGTTTTCACCCAGTCTGACCACTTTCCCCTCAGCTTGCTTGCGTTCCGAGTCTGCCTATTTCCCCAGTCTCCTGTTTTCACACAGTCTTCTCACTTTCCCCTTAGCCTGCTTGCGTCCCGAGTCTGCCTGCTTTCCCATAGTCTCCTGTTTTTACCCAGTCTTCTCACTTTCCCCTTAGCCTGCTTTGCTTCCCCTGAGTCTGCCTGCTTTCCCAGAGTCTCCTGTTTTCACCGAGGCTTCTCACTTTCCACTTATCCTGCTTTGCTTCCCATGAGTCTGCCTGCTTTCCAAGCCAAGAGTCTCCTGTTTTTTCCCAGTCTAACCACTTTCCCCTTAGCCTGCTTTGCTTCCCCTGACTCTGCTTGCTTTCCCAGAGTCTCCTGTTTTCACAGTCTGACCACTTTCTCCCTAGCCTGCTGGCTTCCCCTGAGTCTGCCTGCTTTCCCCTTAGCCTGCTTTGCTTCCCCTGAATCTGCCTGCTTTCCCATAGTCTCCTGTATTCAACCAGTCTGTCCACTTTGCCCTTAGCCTGCTTGCTTCCCGAGTCTGCCTGCTTTCCCCCTTAGTCTGCTTTGCTTCCCCTGAGTCTGCCTGCTTTCCCCCTAGCCTGCTTTGCTTTCCGTGAGTCTGGCTGCTTTCCAAGAGTCTCCTGTTTTCACCCAGTCTGACCACTTTCCCCTCAGCTTGCTTGCGTTCCGAGTCTGCCTATTTCCCCAGTCTCCTGTTTTCACACAGTCTTCTCACTTTCCCCTTAGCCTGCTTGCGTCCCGAGTCTGCCTGCTTTCCCATAGTCTCCTGTTTTTACCCAGTCTTCTCACTTTCCCCTTAGCCTGCTTTGCTTCCCCAGAGTCTCCTGTTTTCACCCACCCTGCCCACTTTCCTCTCAGCCTGCTCCTGTACCCCAGTTTGCCCTTTCTCTCCAGAGTATGCCTAGTTTCCTCTTAGCTTGCCCTTTTTCTTCCATTTGCACACCCTACAAAGTGTGTCCACTTTCCTCTCAGCCTGCCTCCTTTACCCTCAGCATGCCTGCTTTAATTCATTGTGGTGGTTCTTGTTCCTCCCTTAAGTCTGCCCAGTTTGTTCTTAGCTTAGCTCCATTCTTGCCAGTTGTCTTTCCGTTCTCCTCTCGAGTCTGCCAATTTTCATCCACTCTGCGTATTCTCCACCCGTTTCTGACCTCTTTCCATTAGCCTGTCTGGTTTCACTCTAGTCTGCCAACTTTTCTCCCATTTTCCTCACCCAAGAGTCTGTCCTCTTTCCCCTCAGCCTGCCCTCGAGTCTTCACACTTTGCATCGTGAGCCTGCTCACTTTCAATTCAGCCTGCCCAGTTCCCCCAGTCTGTGTGTTGTCCAAGAATATGTCCATTTTCCTTTCAGACTGCCTGCTTTTCTGCAGTCTGCAAGTTCCCCTCCCCCCGTTTGCCCACTCTCACCAGTCTGCCCACTTTACCCTCAGCTTGCCATCAAGATGCCCGCTTCAAGCCCCGTCTGACCATTCTGCAGTCTCCTGCCAGCCTGCCCAGTTTCCACTTATCCTAGGTGCCCTCTTTTCCCTGGTCGGTCCATTTTTCTCTTGGCCAGTCCACTTTCCTCTCACCCTGGCACTTTAACCCTAGCCTGTCCCTTATTTTCTCATGCCTGCTCACCTTCCTCTGCTCTCCCTTCAGTTTATCAGCTTTTTAAACCTCGAATTCACTAAGGTGGTCAGGAGGAGGGGTACACCCAGGTTGTCTCATGATGTACCGGTCATGTAATGTATCCACAGCTGGTTTAATTGTATCAATAGGGTGTTCATTCGGCAGTTCGGGTACTTCTTAAAGGAAATATTCATCAGGATTTAAAGGCTTTATTTCAGTCACTCTTACAGAGGTTGAACTACCGAGATTTACAGCGATTATTTTCTCAGTGGCCTACCAAATATTCATCTAGCCCCTTGAAAGTGGTGCTATATGCTGCTGCCCCACATGCTTAATGTGAGGCGGTGTTTTCCGGTGCTCACCACCAGCACTTAGTTGACAACGCCGGGAATTATGACAGCTACCACATGGTGGCGCTGTTTGTGTAATATAGAGAGGATCACAACAACGATGTTTATTAATGCTGAACTAATACCTGCTTCCCAAGCCGTTCTTACAGGTTTTTTTTGTTTTGGGGGTGGGGGGTGGAGCCTCAAACACTCTGAATTGTCACACTTGTAGCAGTGTGACAGCTAGTAGTTTTTTAAGTACTTCATTGGAAGCGACAGCAGTAGAAATGGGTGGTGCAAGCTGGGTAACCTCCTGACGAGGGCCTTGGCACTTATGTTTTTTTTTTTTTTTTACAAATTAAGCACTGAGGGGTGGCTATTGTTACGCCACTGATCAAGTGCTTACTTTTTTTCCCTGCTTGACAGAGAAAATTAAACTTTCGAGTGGCCAGCGGGGGTTATGAAAAGTGCAATCCCTTCTCCTGGTCTCCCACGTTTAAACAAGATTAAATCAATAAGCAGTCCTTTAGCAGTTCCACCAGAATCTGGACTTCACTTCTACTAGATCTCTGTACCAACCCTTGTCTTGCAACTTTCAAAACCGAGCTTAAAACACTTCTGACCTATAGATATTTTGACTGCTACTTAGACATTTCAGGTGCTTTGTTTTATTTCTGTTCTTTGCCAACCTTTCAGGCCTCCGTTAATTTATTGAGGTTGGTTTGCACCATCGAGTGGTCTAGCCTTTTGTTTTTATTCAACACCTTGGTTTGGACTCTATGGGGCAGATTTACAAGAACTGGCGCTTCCCTGCATATTAGCTGGGATGCGCCAGTCCATTTGCATGACAGAAAAATAGCCTTGCGCCACCGTGGATGCGCCTCATTTACAATGTGGCGCAAGGATAAGACGGATGTGTGACGCATCGTGTCGGCGTAAGGGCAGCGTATTACTGGAGTCGTGTCGCAAGTGTGACGCAACTCCAGTAATGTTTAGGATTGCCTATTCCTAACATGCTGCGTCATTCCTTGTGCCTGCTTCGAGCAGGCGCAAGGTTTTGACGCAGTGGCGTCGTAAAAGTGACTAGGGGAAATCTTTTAAGAGGCTTCCTTGCGACGGAACGCCCACCCTGCATATATTATACCTGACACAGGTATAATGTAGCGCTGGGCTTTACAACATGACCCATCTCCCTAGATTCGTCACGTTGTAAACATGTTGCATCGTGGTGCATTGTTTACGATGCCGCTGCGTCACAGAACTAACACAATGGCGGTGTAAAGTCAGCGCAAGGGGCTTGTAAATCTGCCCCTATGTCTATTTTGTTGTGCTCATACATCTTCTCCCTTTAGGCGCTTAATATATATATTTTTTATTAACGTGGGCTCTGTTGAGAATCCCACGAATGGCCTTGAGGCGTGTTCACGCTACATAAAACTGGAAGAATAAAATATATGAAAATAAATCTGGTGATGAACCCAAAGTGTTGTATCTGAGGTTATCCTGGGGCTTCTGAGAACACATTCAGTACAGGTTTTTGTGCCCAGGCTTCCACTGATGCCTACATGAACTAACAAGCATTGGCAAAGCCAATAGTCTCGCCTTTTAGACTTATTTGTTTTACTAATGTTTTTTGGTGATGCTATACACTATAGGTAATTACCAGGGACCAGAAAGAATGGTCTGGGGTGTGCCCAAGGGCTGCATTGATGTCAGAAGGGTAGGGGTTAGGGAGAGGTGGATGTAAGATGGGTGTAGGTGAAGTGCCGCATATACGTACCAAGTATGGACTGTGAGTTGTGCAATTATTTTGACGATTTTATTCCATTATGCCAGCTAAATTATACCACTATTCTCTAGAAGAGACACAGATGTGACAGGATCGCGTTATACAGTATCGGAGTCGCTAGCCCTCTACCACATACTGGAGTATGCCTTCTCTGTTTGCTTTTACTACCTTTAGCGAGTCAAGTGTGCAAAGGAAACAAATTTAGTATTGCACTGGAATGAAATAGAGCCATTTGCCTCACAATCTCCTTATGCCTTTATTTTCTTATCCGTAAACTTTAGTAAAAGGCTCATTTAAAGTAGTACGTGCTATACAAAATCTATTAGTCACCCCCCACTTTGTCGCTTCTTTGACACGGTTTGCACTAGAAGCAGGGCCACTGGAGTTATGCGCCATTATCCAGACATTGAGGAAGTGTAATTTTCGATTCCTGACTGCCTGCTTGGTATGTGATCCTCGGTGCTTTCAGGGCAATGAGGAGAAATGCACTTAAAGTATGTGTGTGTTCCTTTTAGATACTTACCTTAACACTTAATTCTATGTAATAATTGGAAACAAACTCAGGAAACAATGCTCCTAAAATCTCACTCCAGGGATTAACTGAATGTGGTCTGGGGAAAGCAGCTTGATGCACAATATGTACAAAGACAGAAAACCGCGCCCAGCAGTGTGCTGAATGGACATTCAAATACCCGATGCCAACTTCCCGAAAAAAGGCTTGTTTTTGGTTCTTCTTGTGTTTTTTAAATGCTTTCCCTCCAAATACCTGAAAGAAATCCTGAAGGAATTGTCAATCGGTTGCAGTGTATTTGAGAAAGTGGATGAGTTTGGAATAAACTCGTTTTTCTGGGAAACCAAATATGTTGCAGCATGCTTTGCCAATAGTGTCTCCAACTGAAGTGTGGTTGCTGCTTTTAAAAGGTAGTGCAGAATTTTTCCGAGTTTTAGGTTTCTTGGGCAGCAAGACGACTGTCTTGACATGTTAAAGTAATGCAAGCCAATGTCTTAAGACATGCAGCTGCTGGGGTGGAAGGCGCCTGTTTTCGCTTCATTGTAGACCCTGCTTAGAAGTGCAAGGAAAGGTTGCTGCATTTTAGAGTTTCGACAATTATACGGCGTATCGCTGATTCTTTACTAATTTGAATAGATAAAGCTTGAATCCACATTCATTTCTAAAACGGTTGAAAAAGAAGTGTATTTAAAAAAAAAAAAAAAATAGAATCCTGAGCGTTTCTGCCACCACTTGCCTGTTTGCGAGTTTGGCTTTAAGGTCCAAGCTAGTGGCAACTTGACATGACTCATGATGGTGAGTGAGGGGGTGCACAGGACAGGTGAAGTAAAGAAGCATACAAGGAAGACAGCTGACAGCAGGGTCGGATTGGGATCACAACTCGGCCCGGGCACTGACGAAAAAAGCGGCCCACATTCAAGAGGCGTGGCCGATATTTAAGGGGCGTGACCCACATTCAAGGGGCGTGCCCTTTCATGAAACACTATTTGCACAGACAAGGAATGAAAGTGGGAGGATACTGTTCTTGCCCAGGACACAGGGCAAAGGTGACAATGGCCTACACGCTGAGCAACTAAAACAAGCATTAGAAATGCAATAGGTCTCGCAGCATTAGAGTTAGTGCGTTTAGAATTGTTTATGGGTTTTTTGTTGTAAATCTTTTGCATTTTTATTTTTTGTAGCCAATGCTAAAGAATTACAAATCAAAAAAAGCAATAAACAATTGTAAAAGCTTTAACTAAAAATCCTCTGAGACCTATTGCACTGTGTGAGGGTGAGGTGTTGAGGGTGAGTGAGGGTGAGTGAGGAGTTGAGGGTGAGTGAGGTGTTGAGGGTGAGTGAGGTGTTGAGGGTGAGTGAGAGTGAGTGAGTGAGTGAGGATGAGGGTGAGGGAGGGTTATTGTGAGTTAGGGTGAGGGGTTGAGGGTGGGTGAGGGTGAGGGTGAGGTGTTGAGGGTGAGGTGTTGAGGGTGAGGTGTTGAGGGTGAGGTGTTGAGGGTGAGGTGTTGAGGGTGATTGAGTGTGAGTGAGGGTGAGGTGTTGAGGGTGAGTGAGTGAGGGTGAGGTGTTGAGAGTGAGTGAGGTTGAGGTGTTGAGGGTGAGGAGTCGAGGTATTTTTTTTTAATCGAAAACCCGAAAGTTAGCAAACTTAATTCAGCAGAAAACGTGTACAATTTGTCAACATGAGGTTCAACCTCGGTTCTGTGGCACTAGTTAGTACCTGTGCCCTGGCAGACAGCCGCACCGCAAGTTACACTTAATTGCCCAATTTACAACTTTGAGGTTGTGTTTGCAGCGCTCTGATGCCCTCCGACCTGTTGTGGCGCTACCTGAAGCAACAGACCGCGAATCGTTTGCCTCTTCAAACAGGGCCCGGGCTGACATTTGAATGTCCGCGGCTCCCGTGTGCCGCGCGGATGTCAGCTCTCTCGCAGCCTGTTTATTTTAGGTAATATCTCTCCGGTCGAATCTCATTTGCAAGAGTGAAACATAAATTGTTTCATAAGCAAATCCGGGGCGGAGGAGGTCACGGCGGGTTTAAACCGCGAATCTCAGCTGCAACAACAGAACCTACAAGCGCCAGTAGCTGACATGGGTTACATTTAAAAATGTAAAATCTGAACAGGGAAAACGTCATTTTAAAATAGTCGAATAAACTGGTTATTATGCAGAGAGATTATTAACACTATATTTACATTTCGTAGAATTGCAATTAACGGGTGTTACTGTGTTCAAACTGAGTTGCGCTTATTTTATAGTCCTGTGAAGAATGAAATGTAGAGCCGCCCGGCCTCATTTCATCAAGTGGCCGGAAGGTCACGCGCCATCCCAAAAGCGATGGCTTACTCTATTAATCCGTCCAATCGGTGCCTCCCTTGCAAGCAGCACGCGCTGCACGCAGTGAAAGTGAAACCGAAACTAAGCGGAACGGGTTTGAATGAAGGTGAGAGGTGGGGTGTTTGAGTGACATGAGCCTGTTGCATCTGGGCGGCGGCTCTCGGGGGCACCCGCGGGTGGTTGGTGGCTCCTAGGCGTACTCCGACCGGGAGATACAGATGTCTTTGCTGCTGGACCCGTGTGCTGCCTCCCCTCTAGCCACCGAGGCTGCAGCAGCCGGGGAGGCCCCAGGACCCTGCTGAGATGCGGGGCGCACATGAGCCCCCTCCCAGCGGGCATCATTAGCCCGGGACAGAGCCGAGGGGACTGTGAAACGGAGCTGCCTGCCTCGCGTCACGTTTCAGGCCAAGCTCTCCATGTGTTTTGTAGATATTAAATATTTATTAAATGGTGGAGGGCTGGAAGCACTGACTGGGGCCTGATCCGCAAGCCTGAATTAGAAAGAAGCGCTTATTTGTGTATTATTCCCTCGCATATGATCTGTGATGTTCGGAGACCGAATGCATTGCACGTCATAAAGAACTATAAATAGACACTTACATATGGGAAGCCCTGTACTCTGATTATACTTTCCGTGCTCTGACCAGACCCAGAACAGGCACTTGTTCCAGGGTGTAACTGTGACATCTTAACTAGACTCCTCTTTGGCGCCTCTAAAATAGCTTAGCGGGAGAGAGGGTGAGAGAGACGGCAGGATGAGAGAGAGGGTGAGAGAGACGGGAAGATGGTAGGGGGTGAGGGAGACGGCAGGGTGGGAGGAGAAAGGGTGAGAGAGAGATACCAGGATGGGAGAGAGAGAGGGTGAGTACAAGACGGAGGGGAGGGGGAGGAGAAATGCGACACGGCGGGAGGGGGCGGAGCGGGTAAACAAACGCGGACGTGCACGCGCCCGTGACTTTTAAGGTCAATGCGCATGCGCATAAGCTTAATGCGCATGCGCATTGACCTTAAAAGTCACGGGCACTGCAAGGAATCGCCACGATTCCTTGCAAGTTAGATAAAGAGTCGATGAGCCCCTATAGTCTCGCTTGCTCGATGCGCATGCGCATCGACAGGCGAGACCTAAAAACAGCAAGGCCCCTTTCTGTCACAAAATTATTCCAGCCCTCCAGCACAGGAGCACCTGAAAAGCAGCAAAAGCCCCTGCTATTACTAACCTACTTAGCCCTCCCCAGACCTTCAGCTTAGGAGCACATGAACAGAGGTAAGGCCCCTGCAATTAGTAAATTAATCAGCCCTCCAGGCCTCGGGAAAATGTCCTGGCAGGGGAGCACAAAACACAGCTTTCTGGGTCATCCTAGGTAGCCAGGTAGCCAGGGGGAGGCTGAGGTGAAGCTGGTGCATGGGAAGTGCCTTCCCAGTGTGTTCTGGCAGTTTGAGTGTTTACCATTTACTGTAGTATTACCCTTGTACCTGTGTATGGTACTCTTTTGTAACTTGCACACGTCACTTTTCTCTGGTATCACACTGCATGCTACCTCTCACTTTTGTTGGCTTTAGATACTTGCACAAGTGCCACCATTGCCTACGTAACGTTTGTTCTTGTTATGTTATGTTATGTTATGCGATTTTATTAGGCGCACAGATGCTCCAGCAAAGGAGCGTCCTGGCGCCCGACAAGGTAGCAGCACAACACAACGAAAACAACAAACAGAGAAATTTAAAACTAAGGGAATAAAAAGGTTTTCACCGCACGGCGAAAGGAAAGCAGATCCCTAAGGGCGCGAATCGCCGGGGGAAGGGAGTTCCAAAGCACCGCCGCACGGACTTGGAAAGAGCGTCCGCCAGCTCTGCTCCGCTTAAAACGGGGAACAACAGCCAGTTCTAGGTCAGCAGATCTTAAAGCTCGCGCTGGGATGTAATGCACCAGGAGTTTGGAAAGAATCATGGCTGGAGACCCCTTGAGTATTTTATAGGCAACACAAAGGACCTTAAACTGAATCCGCTGGGCCACCGGGAGCCAGTGCAACGAGCGCAGGGTACTGGAAGTGGGGCACGATCTAGGTAATCCTACCACCGATCTGGCTGCGGCATTCTGGATCCGCTGCAGGCGTCCAATTTCTGCCTGGTTCAGGCCTGCTAATAGGGAGCTCGCGTAATCCAGCCTAGAGGTGACAGTGGCTTGGATCACGAGCTGCCTAGTGGCAGCATCAAAAAACTTAAGCACGGGACGGAGCCCCCGCAAGATGCCGAAGCAACAGGCCGCCGTACGTTTGGTATGACATACAAACGTAAGGGAAGGGTCCAACCAGACCCCGAGGTTTTTAAGCTCAGGGACTGGGGTGGGTGTAAGACCCAGATCCCCTGGCCACCATCTCTCTCCCCAAAGTTCCGGTTGTCTGCCAAAAATCATGACCTCGGTCTTACTAGCGTTCAGCTGGAGACAGTTGGACGTCATCCAGCCGGCGACCGCCCGCAGTCCTTGTTGGAATCTGGGTGCATCCACATCGGCATCCCCGCTGATCGTGACCGCTAGCTGGGTATCATCGGCGTATGACATCATTGTCATACCCCATTGCCGGACAACCTCAGCCAGTGGCCTTACGTATAGGTTAAACAACGTAGGACTCAGCGAGGAGCCTTGGGGGACCCCCAGACCCAACGGATGGTATTTGGACTGAAACGGTGGGGACGGTCACGCTAAAGGCCCGATTGGCTAAAAAAGACCGGAACCATTGGAGAGCGATGCCGGTGACACCAGCCTCCTCTAAACGACGCAGAAGGATGGGGTGCGATACGGTGTCAAAGGCGGCGCTCAGATCTAATAACACCAGCGCCGCCGTTTGACCCGCATCGAGCACGGAGCGCAAATGCTCCACCATATACAGTAGAGCCGTCTCCGTGCTATGACCGGCCCGAAACCCATTCTGCGTCATATCAAGGATATCAGCTTGGTGTAGATGTTCCGAGAGGACCGCGTTGACATGCGCCTCAGTCACCTTGGCAGGCCACGGCAGGAGTGAAATTGGCCGATAGCTTTCGGGCTTGCTGCCATCCAAGTTAGGTTTCTTGAGAATAGGCCGAACCATGGCCTGTTTCCACTTGTGTGGAACTACGCCGGATGTAAGCGACGTATTGATCAAAGAGCATAGCGGTGAGATGTCATGCACAGCCAAGTCTTTAAACACAGCCGGACAAAGCGGGTCCGCTGGGGACCCCGACTTCACTTGGTGAGCCAGTTTACCAAGGCTTTCAGATGTTAAGTTCGGAAATGAGTGCAGCTCCTCAGATGTCAAAGATTTAATAGGGACGTCTGCAGATGGGACAGCCGACGGAAAAGCCCGATAGATCGCATTGACCTTTTCCAAGAAGAAATCCGCCAATATTTCACAGTGCTCAACAGAGCTCTGGTAGGTTGCAGTCGCCTTTTTGGCGGTAAGATCTTTCAACACCTTGAAAATGGCCTTGGAGGGGTTAGAGCTAGTCCGAAATTGTAAGGCATAGAAGGCAGCGCGGGTTCTGCACACTGCCCGATGATAGAGTTTCACAGTGGCCAGATACAAAACCTTTTTCTCGTTGTTATAGGTTTTGCGCCACGCCCGCTCAGCACGCCTACAAGTGGTCTTAAGCGCCCGTAGCGAATCATCGTACCATGGGCTGGCATTCCTGGCCCCCGATTTACACCAAACTATAGGGATGAGGGAATCTAATGCCCTGGTCACCCAGTTACAAAAGCCGTCGTAGCCCTGATCTGCCGACCCAGTTATATCCAGTGGGTCGGACGACAGGAGATGGAAAAACTCGTCCAGCTTCAGTTTATTCCAGCGCCGTGTGGGAATTGGGCACACCACTGGTTTGGAGTGTCTGCCATTAATTGCAGTATTATACCTCTACTTGTATTTTGTACGCTTTTGTAACCTGCACACACATCTCTTTTTCCTCCTGTAATGTATCGTTTGCTCCTCTTGTATTTTGGTTGCTCACTATTGTCACTTTTGATTCATGTAACTTAACTTTTGCTTTTGTAATTTGTCCACTTATAATTTTCTCCTCATGTATTATTGCTGTTCCTTGTGTGAAGCGCTCTGACACCTTCGGGTAAAGTCCGGGCTATATAAAATTGCATAAATAAATAAATTAAATTAAAAAATTCCAAACATCACCTGGCCCCCAAAGCAAGACCCATTCTTCCTCGCCCACTATGCCCTGAATGTGAAGGGCTGTGGGCGAGGTGTTAAGACTAACACCGTTTCTGGGCTGCATGGGCGCCAGGGGGCCGAGGTGCAAATGGCTCAAAGGCCTGAGAAACACCTGGCCCCCAGGGAGGCCGATTATTGCAAACAATCACCCCTCCCCAGCCCAGCCTCAGCTTGATTGCTTGGCAGGGCAGGGGTGAAGGAGAGGCCACAGCTGACAATCGCTGTTGGGCCGCACAGCGAGGCTGCTTTCATTTTCTCTGTCTGTCTCGTGCCCTCCGTGGGCCGTTTTTTTTCTCCCCTTTCCTAGTCCACTCTCTGTGGACTGGGACAGGGGAGAAAAAAACGGCCCACAGAGGGCACTGAGGCACCAGCCCTTCGGCCCATTCCCGAATGCCCGCCTTGCCAATCCGCCCCTGGCTGACAGCAGACAAACGCTCATGGAATACTCATTAAAAAGAAAAAAAGAGTTCCTGGAGAGTGAGCACTCGTGGAAGAATACAGGGAGCCAGTCAGAGAGGTGGTAAACAGGCTCAATGGGCGGGCCACCGCCATGCAGGATAGCCTAAAACAATTAAAGACTGGCCAAGGTAAGTGACAAACCACCAAGCCAATGACAAATTGTGCACGGAATTAATTCCCAGGTAAGCTTTCAGCTTGCCCTAAATATGTTTTAGGAAAGAGACTTGGACCTAAAAAGCTGTTTGATTTTAGACCATTTTCTGCTACCATTTCTTTAC
The DNA here is from genome assembly GCF_964263255.1 of Lissotriton vulgaris. Classification (NCBI taxonomy): domain Eukaryota; kingdom Metazoa; phylum Chordata; class Amphibia; order Caudata; family Salamandridae; genus Lissotriton; species Lissotriton vulgaris. Next base: position 816,170 of record NW_028255629.1, read on the forward strand.
CCTAGAGGGCGCACCTGCACAATAGACGAAATAAGTTATCTCTTACCTAATCTTGTCGGGTGCTGCTGTGGTACGCGACTGCGTTATTGGTCAGATAGTATTTTGCCGTTTTAAAATCTGCCCGTCTGATGCTGTAAGTGCCGACATACACATTATATAACACAAGACGAACTCCCAATGTTTGTAGAGTAGAAGTGCTAAGAAACCTGCGGCGCTTGGTACCAATAGAAGCGGGCATTATGGGCAGCGTCAGCCAACTGAATTTTAGCAACTATCGCAAACTGACAAGATATTCATGGGCCTGTCGAACAGAGCATGGCTTTTGACAGGCAAGGGTCCATCCTGTCTCAATATTTATGTGTTTGGGTATGAGAATAATTAGTACTTGGTGCCACAGTTTTCCGGCCAAGCCTAAAGGAGACGTTCAAAAAATAATTCGGTGCCATCCTCTGTTAAATGTATAAACTGTTCATTGGCAGGCTTGCCCTCCCTCGTGCCACAGCGCCTCCAGCCAAGCCCGGTTGGCTCTTTTACGAGTATTCTAAAACATCTTGAAGTGCAGTTAGTTTTGGAAAGTGTGATTTCCAAGGTAACTAACTGCTTGTGCGCCTGCCAGGGATTCTTCTGTGAAAGTGCGTTTAACATTGGCGCCTCTCCGTAAGTGACCGTCTACTACCAGTTTCCTAGTCTGACACTCCATGACAGGTATTATTAACAGGGCATTCTTTGCTTCTGCGACTTTATCGGCGGTGATATTTGAATTAATTTTCTTTCGCATCAATCTACATTTTCTGCGTGTAGGATTTTTCTGAATTATTCCTACTTCCTCGTCGCGGTCACTACTTGTGAGGTACCTACATCACGAAAAACAACCTGGAAAATGCTATAAAACAAGTCCCCCCCCATTCCTCTCTGGGTGCCGTAGGGCTTGTCATTCTCTGCATCCTCCTGTTTCGTTAGGTCTGGCCATTGAGGCAGCTTTAGCTTTCTCGTCAGATTATTTATTGTTTTTCCCCAAAAATCCTAAACATACATAGAAAAGCTTTTGGTCAGCGGGCTTCACCCATTGGTCTGTTCAGTTGTCATACACTTTTTGCTTCCACCCACCTTGGCATACAGCATGGGGAAATGGCCCAGACAACTTGACCCAGTGGTTCCTTTACTTTGAGTGACTGTACAAAGCCTCTGCATATTGTTCACATTTGCCTAAAAATAGTTCCTTTCTCTTCAGTGTCAAGCTAGATCGAAGTGTGTTTTTTCAAATGTATTTGGAAATATTGAAATTAAATAATAATAAAACACTATCAGGCACATGCATCAATGTTGGCTTTTGTGATTCCTTAATAGCGATTTTTGAGGAATAACAAAAGCCTATGCATGTAGAAATCGTTTAAAAAAATAGCGATTTCTAAACATTCCTTAATTGCTACTCACAAATTGCGAGTCTCAATTAAGGAATATCTCCCCATTACTCGCAAATTGAGAATGTAATTTCAAGGATGCCAGGGAGTCAAAAGGACACCCTGTTGCACCCCTGAAATTGAGCGGTGCACATATGTTGCGCACACACATGCCCTAAGGGCATGTGTGTGCGCAACATGAAACTTTGAAAAAAGCACAAAAGTGCATTTTTCAAAGTTTTTGCAAATTACCATGAAGTTCAACTTCATGGTAATTTGCTGCCACCTATTACCAAAATCGTTGATTTTTTTTACTTTAATGCATTGCATTTAAGGAATCTCAATTTGCGAATCCTTAAATGCAATCTCAATTTAAGTAATCGCAATTTAGAGATTACTTAATTTGCGATTTTTGCATTTGGGATGATGCATCCCAAATGCAAAAATACCGTCGCAAAGGGGCAGATTTTGAGAATCTGCCCATTTGCGACCGGTTTTTCTTTTGATGCATGTGGCTGTAACTATCTAGCTACCTCTTCTATAACTCATTAACTTTATGCTTGTTTCTGACCTTTTACTGAACTCCGCTTCCTTTTGACTAGGTATACACTATAAAAATAAGAGATACATATCTACATACATAATGCATGCTTGTTATTTTTACTTATTGTGTGTGCAATGCGAGTGCCCAGTTAGATGGTAATTTATTTTCCATCTTTTGATATTTAGTTGCTGTTATAAGTGCTTATAATTATATTGTAATATCGTATGTGGCACTATTATGAGTGCTTGGTTAGGCCATGATTTAATATTGTCTCCTTCGCAAAAATATTAAAAACAATAGGTTGTGATTTAGTCTTGTCTCCTTTACAAAAATTTATAATAATGATAATAAAATGCATAGCATAACTGAAAGGCCTTTTAGTTGAAAGACATAACTAGCAAAACACTCACACCAGTGAATGCTTTTTAACATTATATTTTTTTATTCAAGTCGACGACAGTTACGTTTTGTGGTGTCTTGTTTTTATTTTTGTGGCATAAGGTTTCAGTAAAATAGTATTCATCACTTGTCAAGGCCAGATCTACTGGCTTTGCCAATGCTTAGGAAGGAATGGAGTAAATGTGCCTGAAGATGCCCGTCCTTGAACAATGGGTAGAGTCAGAATGTTCAGATGTCCTAAAAAATAGGAACCCTCTGACCCATTGAAGCATAGTCCATAATGCGATAAAGGACAGAGCTTAGCTACTGTATGGTACTTTATTTCGGGATTCCAATATATTCAAAGAATCAGTGGTCCTGGGTAAGTGCAGAATGGTTTTTTATTTCAACTATATGAGGTTCAAAAGCCAGACCCGCAATGAATAACAAGCATTGGTAATTTCATTAGGTTTCGACTATGTGATTAATAATAAGCAGTTTTTTGTTGTAAGTTGTAGCTTCCTGAATAGTTGTACAATATAAGTTACAGAAACTCTGTTAAAGTGTTACAACTTGTTTATGTACAAAAAGGCAATATATTGTGCTGTTACTAGTGGTATAGTGCGGGTAAGTAATAGCAACATTTTGAAAAATGAAACAAAAGAGGGAAATTATAGAAATAATTGATGTAGTAGCAATATTTTGTGTTTAGAGGAGTTCTGATAACTTTTTGGCCCGGTGCCACTGCACCTGCTGCACCATTCAAATCATGCCACTAGGGCCTGCAAGATAACTGCATTTGAGACTGCCTGTTTAGTAGTAAAATATTGCAATATTTGGTGTTAAGAGTGGTTCCTAGAGCTTTGGGCTCCGGAATCACTGCACCTGCTGCACCATTCAAATCATGACCCTAGTGCCTACAAGATAGCTGCACTTGTAACTACCTGTTTAGTTGTAAAATCAGTGTTTAGTGTGGTGCTTGGAGCTTTTGGCCCGGTGCCACTGCCCTGCTGCAATATTGAAATCATGACCGTAGAGCTCGCTAGATAACTGCACTTGTGACTGCATGTTTAGTTGCAAGACTAGGTGTTCAGATGAGTTCTGATAAATTCTGGGCCCAGCACCACTGCACCTGCTGCACCATTTAAATCGAGCCCCTTTTAACTGCAAGGTAACCACAATTGTGACTGACTGTATTAGTAGTAAAATATTCTAATATTAGGTGTTTACAGGATTTCTGACAACTTTTGGGCCCGATGCCACTGCACCTGCTGCACCATTCAAATCATAACAGTGTTGTCTGCAGGGTAACTGCACTTGTGACTGCCTAGTTAGTAGTATAATATTGCACTTACAGGTGTTTATTAGGGTGCCTAGAGCTTTTGGTCCCCGTGTCACTGCACCTGCTGTACCATTGAAATCAAGACCCTGTTGTCTGCAAGGTAACTGCATTTGTGAATGCCTGTTTAGTTTTAGATTTTAGCAAGGATCTGGGTTTAGTGAGGTTCCTAGAGCTTTTGTGCACGGTGCCACTGCACCTGCTAAACCATTCAAATCAAGTCCCTTTTGACTACCAGGTAAGTGCAATTATACTGCCTTTTTAGTAGTCAAATGAAGCAATATTATGTGTTCAGAGGAGTTCTGACAACTTTAGGGTCCCGGTGCTACTACACCATTCAAATCATGTCACTGCTGTTTGCAAGGTAATGTAGTGAAGACCGATGCCTGAAGTCGAGTCGAAACGTCAACGCTCTTTTGATATTCGACCTGGACCCATATAATATTACCCTCTTGTGCATCACAATCATTAGATATATAGGTTTCGTAATGATTTAAAATTATGGATGAATTGATTTATGGCCAGGTCTCAGTATAGGGATGATTATTGATCCTTTTGTACAAACAAAAAACTGTGTTTTCATGTCACGATCTTTGTAATTCTTTTCTTTTCCTTATCATCAATCACTACTACATCTTCCTATTTTGCACACTCCCCTTGGGGCAACCAATATGACCTACATGTATTGTAAAAGTTATTTATATCGCATAACAGTGGTAGAAAATGAATAAATCACCACTGTACATTGTCTTTTGGCTGTTGCGTTGTGAGACTACTTCACTTTTTGAATTATGAAATGTTGACTAATTGCGACATTGCAAAATATTAGTCTTTGGACCATTGTCTTCTAATACTAGTTGTAAAATATAGCATAGCTCTTGTATATTAACTTTATTTTTAAAGTGCAATGTTTATTGCAACATTTAGAATTTGATCATAATGACCAAACAGATTAAGTTGAAAAAATCAATATGACATTGCCTACAAAGTGCAAAGAAAGGAACTGAGGCATGAATAGGAAATACCACAAAAAGTTCTAAGGCTAAAGCATCTGCTTTACACAATTAAATAATAACAAGCAAGCATTCCAGCATACTGTTAGAAGCTGTCTGCCTTTTCTGTGGGAAGAGATCTTATCTAGACAGTGAATGTGGCTTTAACAATGTGAACAGCTTTAGCATAAGTATCGTAAATGAGTGCAGCCAGGGGAAGTTAACAAAAAAAAAAGTTTCAATTTGCATGCTACATGCCCTTCTTGCCATCCCCCCATCAACCCCATCCCCCCCCCGGCTCCTGACCCTGGGACGTAGGACTCTACTCCTTCCCTTGTGATCTTCACCATCCTGCAGCACTGACATTTGGCATTTTATTGATTACCGGCTCCATACCTGCTACTGGCGTTTTGGAAAATCTGTCCTTGTGCACACACACCTGCCTATCACGTACCTGTACCTCACCAGGGTGCTATTTGTTATTTCTATCTTGCCCCTGAGGCAGCGGCATAATGAAACTCGAGGGGGTTCCCGTGCAAAGTGCATGGATGCCCCCCCACGCTCCAGACCCAGTCAGGAGCACTCAGCTGCCACCCTTGCACAGTGCCTGTGGGGCCCCTTGGAGCTCGGAGGCCCCCCGACACCCTAGGGGCTGAGGGGGATGTAGTTACGCAACTTCTCTGAGGGAGCATCTATTTTGCTTTTATTCATCCATCTTCCTGACGATCTCTCATATATTTCCTCCTGACAATGGCTCTGAGCGCCATTTGAATTCGACAATGGATTTCTGCTGCTTTCTGGGACTTGTATGTATTACTTAGTTTATCACACACAGACTACAAACACTGATATAATATCAACGATATACCCTTCTATGACCATATTTGATTATATGTACATTTTCTTGGAAAGAAATTACTGCACTGCCTGTACTCTGTTCCAAATTTCATGTCTTTGCAATTATACCAACTCTGGGTACCTTCCTACATATCGATGCAATCGTACAGAATATATGTTTTGCATGATAAAATCCTACTGTTTTCTTTTTTGTTTACTTTTCAGTAACTCCTATTTCTATGCCATTATGGTTGGGTCCCTCTAAACACAAAATGTGTGTATACTTGAATTTGGGTTGTTCCCTACCTACTTTTCTTTCCTCTCTCCTCTTTCTTCACTCTCTTCCTGCTTTGGTTTGTCCGTAATATGATTTCATGCTTGTGGTTGTTAAATGTCGTATGTTTCCTCAGTATACTCTTATCTATTTTTCTTACACCTTGTTTACACTGTCAGCCTTGAGAAAGCCCCAGGCCTGTGCGCCAAGAGGGGGCAAAACACGTGTTGGCTGCTTTTTATTCGTGACGGTTCTGGCTTTGGAACCTCGTTTAGTTGGAGAAAAAAACACCCTTCACTATGCCAGGACCACTCATTCTTTGAATACATTTGAACCATGAAACAAAATACCATGCAGTAACTCAGCTCTGTCCTTTATGTCCTTTTTTTAAAAATCCCCTATGCCAATGCTTGTTTTTTTCTGTTTCTGACTGAGACAAAGAACTCTAGGCCGTGTGGAGGCTCCTTTTGGGTTTGAGTATCTTCTTTGTAATTCCCATTCTGCTGGGCTTGGGCAAAGGGAGGGATAAATGCATTAGAAATATTGAGGATTGTTCTCTGTTGCGGCCATAAAGGGATTATTATGAGTAAGTGGTCTTCTTGAGCAGAATACACGAGGTGTGGCAAGTGCATAAAAGAAGCAAAGACCTTTACGGTTAGTAAGCAGGTACCGCATTATACTTTCTTTAAGGATGCTGTATTATTTAACTTCATCAGTCAGCGAAGGTTAGGAGCTTAGCTACATTTCGCCACTCACGTGCACAGATCTTGTTTATCAACACAGAGTAGGATAGAAAATATTTTTAAGAGGCAATTGACTGGTCCTTTCAATAAAGTGAACCGAAAAAAAGATGCATAAAAGATAAAAGGAAGAGTAGACATATCGTAAAAAGGATGGCATATAATCCCTAGAGCCCTAAAAGGGAATATTATATTTCGCTTCCAATACAGTATCTTTGGGTCTGATCAATTGAAAAAGATTGGCCCTGAATTATACAAACGAAATATGAAAGGATCAGATGAGAATATTTAAACTACGTCTGAAATTGGAACAGGAGAGTACACAGATGAAACTGAGGGTAAGTTTGAAGTATATAACTACAATTGTGTATAATTAAGTTGACATTTAATTCTACCTGGTTGGATAAAAATATTAAAATATTGTTTAATAGGCGAAAACACCTTTACACGCTCGAGATTGCATCCCAAGGGGTTCCACTTAATTTGAAAAAAAAACCAATTTTCTCAAGTAAGTTACGATAAAGGTTATTCAATTATGAGGATGGACCATTAGTAAGATGATATTAACAATGGGTTCCTTATGTTTAGGATGTCATAAAGGATAATATCTGAAGAAAACATATCCTTGAAAAGGTGCAACGAGATTTAAACATGCCTGCACGTACGGAATTTCCCTGTAAATACGAATTTGGGTGAGATTCCAGGTGTTTACTTTTTAATTTATGAGCTAACGCTTGGGCATGAAGCTAATGGTATGTTATTAAGAAAAACTGAAAATGCACATTATAAGCAAATCAAGGGTGAGATCATTAAAAGTGCCTGGCTGATCTGGAATCAGATACTTAAACATATTCAGATTGGCAAACTCAACCGATATACGCCCTTATTTCATTCGGCTATTACCTCTGATCTTGATTTTGAACATACAGCCAAGAAGTGGTATAGCCTGGGCATAAGAACAATTAATGAGGTTTGGATAAATGGTCCACAGACTACATTTTAAGATGTTAAAACAAAATTTGGTCTCCCCGAAGGGGACTTTCTCAAATTTGCTCAACTGCATGCAAAACTAAAAGCTAAAAAAGATCTAATTAATCTTCAGAAGAACGACCTAATAGAAACATGCTACCTCGCAAGAACCAGGATAATAACACTATACAATATCCTATTAACAAATGTAAATGATGATATCGAGAAAACAGAAACTAAATGGACGATAAAATTAAATAACCCCGATATTGACATAGATAAAACACTCGAAATGAGCAATAAATTATTTATGGCTAGTAATTTAAGGGCACAACTGTATAAAACCATTTATGACCTATATTTTACCCCTGCCAAACTTTTTGCATGGGGTAAAAGGGAAAACGACCAATGCCCACGTTGCTCACAAGGTCAAGCGACGCTAATCCACCTGTTCAGCAGTTGCCCCGAGTTACGTCTATTAAAAAATATGATTGCCTCATTTTGGGAGAAAGTCTTCCATCACAAACTTCCAGAGTTCGATACCTTGTATGTGTTGGGATTTGACAGTTCGTTAAAATTAAGTAAATCGGAACAAAGATTATTATTTATTGGTACAGCCGTACTGAGATTAATTTTGTCTGCGCGGTGGAAGGATAGTCTTCCCCCTAGCTTCCAAATGTGGCTAGCCCGCTTTCTTGCAGTTTTTAATTTTGAATCAGCAATATCTGCGACTAGGGGAATCAAAACAAAACTCCGTGGCAAAGAACTATGGCACCCTATATCAATCTGGAAAGAAGGTTTTTGTCCTAGTGGAATTGGTTAAATTAAACTGGAAGCCCTATTTGTACTTTCTGTTAATGGTTCTTTTGTCTGAATCTTTCTGAATTTTTCTGAATTTAAATGTAAATAGTGAATGTATTGTATTTCACTGAATGTGTATTATCCTCTGCTAAATGCTGGTTCTAATAATAAAAAAATAATAATAATAATTTTAATTTTAATTAAAAGTAAATATTGTGACTAAGGTTTTCCAATTGACTACCAACCTGATCTCAATGAACATCAAATTCATTAGTTATAATTACTATATCCTGACGTAGGGTGTGCACTGAACCAACAAAGTCTATGTTTATAAAAAAAATTGCATTTTATTCTTTATTTTTAGATATATTGTCTGATTTATATGAATTTCTTGAAAAAGTTGTGAAATTTGTGATGAGTCCTGAAGAAGGTGGCAATAAAACAAAAAGAACCACCGAAACGCTGTGTCGACACATTGATCTTTGATACAATTTTTTTCTATATGACACATTGTCCTATGATAAAAAAATTCTATGTTTATAAAATTGATATAATTAGACAACTATACATTTTTAAGAAAAGTTTCTGATTAATAAGCATTGTTGATAATTAGATGAATTGTCTGTCCCAGGCTTAAACGTATCCTCAGGATCGAACCAATGCTTTTAGGGATCTACCTCTCGACAGCCCCAAGGCTATATTTATATTACACGCAGACTTTGGATGGACAAGCGGGGGAAGGAAAGGATGGGGACAGCGGGGTGGGAGACCTGTAAACACAAGAGAAAAGATCATCAGTTTGGACCCTTCAACTAAAAGAGCTATCACCACTCCCACTATACCAAGATGGACCCAACCTTCCACCAACCTGTAAAAAAAGAAAATGCTGCTGTGCTGAAAGGGGTGTGGAGCAGGTAATCACGATTCCTACACTGTAAACTGCAAGAAACAAAACATATGAGACTGTAACTGTAGCACTCCAGTCTAACCTCCAACTTTGCTAGTATGCTGAAACTTCTTTTAGTATCTCAACACCTCCTCTTTAATATGAGTGTAAACAGGCCGGAAGCTCAAGCTATAATGATCACCTGTCTCCTACCACCCCTGTGAAGGTGAAAGCAGAAGGTGAAGAACAATTTGAAATAAAAGTAGTCATGAGCATGAGAAGCAGTATAATATCATAAGCATGTCTGGAAGACTTTGACCTGCATTTGCATATGATCCAAATAATGGTATCCCGCTCACATGAATGAAATAAACAAAAAAACAGAGCTGAGAGTTCGAAACCACTCTCTCAGTATGTCAAGCCCAATCCAAAATGTAGGTTACAAAGTTATTCCCTTCGTGAACCACTGCACTGGACTCGCCAACAGGGAAGAAATAACAAGACCCCCGCAATGGGGTAAATGCTAATGAGAAACAAAGTGCTATCGTTAATGTACTCAAAATAATAAACTGTTTCCTCGCATGAGTCACCTTCCAATAATAAAGTAACCAGGACTCGCCAATGTAGGGAACATATGGTAATGAGTACGAATATGAACCGAACTACAAGTGTGCACAAGTAAACGTCCTCTTAGTACTCCAAGGATAACAGAAGAAATAAGCGGTGCCAAACAGCACCCTTACCTGACCAGTGAATTCACAAATAGCTATGAAAGGTCAGCTCTAAGAACGGGATACCAGGAATAATCAGCAGCATCTTTTGTCGATTCTTTGCCTTATCCCCGGTCTTGGATGTCAGGTGCGGTCAGATGTCGGCCGAGGCTGCTGGGAGTTGTAGTTCTCTCGCGAGCAGTGTTCCACTTCTGCCTGGAAGTGCGGGGTTCCCATGTTCCCTGACATTGTCATGATGGTTTTTAAGAAATGTTAAATAACGAAATTGATAGATCTTCTTTTTGTACTATATGAAATACATTTATTTTAAGTACATTGACTTGCTGATATTCATTATTGGATTGTGTGACTTGGTTCAGTGTATACTACTTGAGGTCAGTAACACAGCACATAAGGGGTTTAAAGTGCAATCATTCAAGTAAGTTTTAGTATGGAAATGAGCCACAACAACAGCCAACAATGGAGCTCATAACAGGATAAACCACGATCAGTCAAAATGTACAAGTGGTTCTTCATCTGTATTCAGTCCTTTCAGATGTCTGGTGTCCAAGGTGATAATATATTTTGATTAATTCATTTTTTTCTATCACTGCCTCTTATGGAGATGTTAACCCCATTACTTCTTCTTTTTGCTTTGCTGTGTTTATCTTCCATGTAGCAGTTCTTTCTTTGTTAAATCTTCCCCTCTCCTTGTTTTTGAGTTTCAGTTGTTTTTTCCTTTTCCTATTATTTGTAGGTGTTCCTTCTTTCCTGCAGCCTTGCTTCACCTCAAGAGGCGATATTCGTCTAAAAGAAGTAAAGGCCCACCATCCCCCCTACGGTTGAGATACTAGGTTGTTACTCGAGGTCTAGCTAAGTGTCTGAACCTGATTTTGATGTCACCACTTCTTTTTGTCTTTGTACGGGCATTTGTTTATGGTCTCTCCTAAGGATGTTAAATTTGCCTCCAAAAGTAAAAATTCTCCCACTTGCATAATCGTATTTATTATGTAGAAATTGTCTTCTCTTTTTTGCTTTAATTTCTTCCTCATATTATGCTAGTCTCCCTCCCATAGTTGTTCAGAAAGGTCTTGACCTCTTCCTTTTTTTGACACTTGTCCAAGGTTTCCTTCATCATTTTTATTTTTTCACAAATGGTGTCTAATTCGTTCCGGGCATAATTTGATTACAGACCCAGCATTCCTTTGCAACCACTCCTTCAATAGTTTTGGATGAGGGTTCTTGTTTGTTGGATGATAAAAATGCACAGTCCATGTGGGACTCTGCCCACCTCAATGTAGTTGTTAATAGAAAACACCTTCCACCATCTGTTAATTTCTTTTCTGCACAATTTCTCATATTGAAACAAAAATTGTTTATTTGATGGATATGATCCATGCCTAGAATGCATAGAATAATAATAATAACCTTGAATTTGTAAACGCGCACAGCTACCTCCAAAGTGGTTTCCCTGCGCTGGGGGCCCTCGGGATGATTAAGCGAGCTATTGCCCAGAGTCATATGGTGCTGGGCTGACCTGCCGCCAGCGCCAGGATCGAACCGTAAACCCGTGGTCCAGAGTCAGGCACCCTGGCCGCTGTGCCACACCTCTTCCACTCTCCCACTGTGTCTCCAGGTACTTCATCGAATAAACTCCATGCAGCCTCCGTCTGTTTCCATACGGCGTCTGTTATGAAATTCCCCCACTCAGGGCTTCATATCAACCACAGTTTTGAAGCCCAAATCCAAAACAGGCACAAACTCTGTTGCATAGCTGTTAACCACAGCAGGACACCTGCCTCCCAAGTAAAATGCACAGTCCCTATAAATGGAAATAGCCAGTGGACGATTGTCTAGTTATGTGCACCTTCCAACGCATTGAACAGACACTCAACAAGCACTTACAGGATTGAAGTGTCCTTGTGTGTACGGAAATGGACATGGTAGATAGAAATAAAGTGACAGGATTCAGGTGGAAAGGTGTTAAATCAGTTGACTTGAGTAATGCAGATCAAATGGGCCATAAGTTAATTCCTAAATTGTTCAAAATTAGAAGAATTTTAAGGTCAGCTTGACAGAGCAAGCCTCTGATTGTCCAGGTAGGACATACAATAAAGAGGTAGAGTTGACCAGAAGGACAAACTGATGTCCCATGCATTTAATGGTCATGTATCTATCCTCTTTTAGGGGTGTGACGTACAGCGCACACCATGAGATGCTTATTTGGAGAGCTCCTCAAAGGGCAACCTAATATTTCCTCAAGAATAACAGAGAGCTTAAACTCAATTGAGAAGGATACTGAATCACTTAGATTTTGAAATCCAAGACTGTGGTGCCATCATGCTGAGGTTCCACACCCCAGGAGTAGCTGGATGCATGACACCAATTGGCAGTGTTCATGAACAAGGCCCGACCACGGGTGGCTGAGGAGTGTCATGAAGATGGGTGGCTATGAACCCCGGACAGGGTTGCCCAGCATTCCAGTGGCCTTCAGGTGCAAAGACGGTGCACTGGGTTGGAGCAGAGTGAGCAGTGTTGCATTAGTGGCTGGGGGAATAAAAGCAAGGGAAGGGATGAATGGCTTGGTTTATAGTTTGGCGGATGAAGTTTATTGTGTTGGGATGGTCGAGGATATTTCCTCCGCCATCCGAAGCACCTCTGCTCTCCAAATTTAGAGTCATCTGCTGGCCTAGTGGATAGCTCTATACATTCACAGAAAATACCATCAGGGTTGTTCTTGTCAGTCCAGAAAAGGTTTGAGAGATGGTGCAGTCAGCCATAACGGCTCGCTGGCAAACTTTTCAATTTTTTTTTGTTTTTCAAAACAAACTCATGAAGCTGGAGTTTGTTTTTGAAAAAACAAAAAACTAATGGCTGCCGCACCCTGGGAAATTCTCCCATTGTGTGGGGGTAAGTATTGTTTTTTTCTGTCCCTTAATGCCTCGTTTTGCCTGACGTTCTGGACAGAAACGAAAAGACTTTACACGTCCACCTTAAATGGAGCAGATAATGTAAAGTCCTTCCTCTGTCGGCCCGTACTTCATCAGGCTATCAGAAGAAGTATTCTGTCGTCAGAGCCATTTAGGGCTTTAAATGAAACTGTACTCCATCATCTTCGTGAGGCATTACCCTGTCCGCTAAACTCTGAGGGGCAGATTTACAAGCCTCCTGCGCCACCAGTATGTCACTTTTCATGACGTATTGGTGGCGCTGGGAACTCCTCCATATTTACAAGGAGAGGAAAAGCCACTTTGCGTGACTTTTCCTCTCCTTGTAAATATGGCCTCTTCACACGCAGCATTTTGCATCGAAGGGGCGGTCAATGGGTGTTGCTGTGGGTGTTCCCACACAACACCCAAAGAACAAGACACATCTCCAAGTTTATAAGAAATCGTAAATCTGGAGATGCGTGTGAATGCTTTGCCACCCTAGAGGTGGCGTAGCAAGGCGCAACGAGGAGAAATGTTTTAATTTCTCCTCGTTTTTTCCTCTTTCAATGTGTGCTGCTTTCTACAGCATGCATTGAAAGAGGAAAATGCCTGTAGTGATTGTTTTTGTGCAGGAAGGTGCCCCTCCCTGCACAAAAACAATCTCCCCACGAGGCAGGCATCCTTGCACCATTTTGCAAGGGTCCCTGCGCCAGCGCATGGCTGCATTTTCTGCGCCAGCGCAGGGGGATGCACAGAGATGCGACAAATTCTTGTAAATATGTTGCATCCCTGTGCTTCGGAAGTGCCGCAGCGTGGCACAGCCAAAGGGCTTGCGGTGCCACGCTGCGGCACTTCCTCGTAGATATGCCCCTAAATCAGTCCCGAATTACTGAAGAGGCACATATTCACTGTGTCAACTTGAAAACTGAAGGTTGGGACACCCTAGACTCTGATGCACATCAAAGGGCTGAAAAGCTAAAAAGCTTACATAGAGATGCGTGGCCCAGGGTAATCCTGCCGCTCAACACTAGAATGCAAGGAAGCACATGGTGCACACGTGCCCAGAAATGGGCTGATATAAACGTAAGGAAAGGACTGGAGATTTGGCAAATAAATCGGCCAAGGCTTAAGGGAATTTAGCGATGAAGCGCTACCTGGAAGATCAAATGGCATGAATAATTCTACAGATGTTCTATCCCTTTCTGCAGAGCGAACTTGCTATGTTGAAACACATGTGTAGATTGTGTCCAGAATAGTGGGTCCCAAACGTTTTTGAACCACAATCTACTTTTTAGAACCACAAACTTTTGTGACCCACCTACCTTAAATGTACATGAGGCAGGGTGATTTGTGAATTGAACGAAAACATCATGTGGTAGCGCATTGTCATTAACGGGCAAAACTTTTCCACCGAAATGGCCTCTAAATTCGCACAGACATACAGTTTTACTGATAAAACACAATATTGCACACAAAGGATAATCAGTGGAAATCAGGTTTCGGGGAATATTTATAACTTGTGCATCACCAAGTAAGTGTCTTGATTTGTTTTGAACCTTTTAAAATATCTCTGTTTTTCAGAAAACTGCAGAATTACAAACAAAAGGGTGCTTTATTTTTGCTTTCCTAACTGCTGGATGCATACAGTTCATTTACAGGTATTTACATTCTGTTGTGGATTGCAAAAAAACAACATCCTACATTGTTACATAATTCACATTAAAAGCTCCTCTCACTTTGCAGTCAGGGAAAGAAAAGTAAACACTAATCCCTGTGACATGCTTCATCCTCTGGGTCTCCTCCTAGTGACACACTAGTGTCAAATCAAATCAAAATATCTTTATTCGGGTTCCATATGTGAAAACCATAAAAGTACATAAAAACGATATAAAATATTAAAAAACATTTTTCATTCATTGTAAAAAAGTTATTAAAAACTATTACACATCATTACAGGTTCGTACGGTGCCTAATACAAAGTTTCAGATATTGTGCCACAGATTTTGTCATCAACGAATTTTCCAAAAGTTGCAGAGCTAAATAGGCGGGGCGACATCTACGGATGTTCATGACTTTTAGTAGTGGTAATATCCACCTCCTGCGTAATTGCATATAAAATTTGCAAAAAAATATGACATGGATTGTAGACTGTGAGGACGTAGAGTCACACGGACACACTGCAGTGTTGTGAGTCCATACATTCTGAATGGGAAATAAAACCAGAATATGGTATATGTTAAGCCTAAAACGAGTAAGGAGTAGCTTTTCATATTGCGGTAAATCGTATTGTAAATAAGGTTGCATAGTTGGAACCAACTGTATCATTAAACATTGTTGCACTGAGGGTTTACCTATTTCACATAACATTCGGATTTCAGATAAATGTGACAGGCACAGTGTTTTTAGGTCTTTTTTTGAAATGTCTGTTACGGATAATGGGTCTTCAAAGAAACTCGGTCGGCCAATGTCAGTAAGAAATGATTTTACATATGCCAGCCATTTTATCTTTTTCATATGGTCTAGTTTCATGCAATCCTCTATTATTGTTCTCGTGAGGTGGCATTCTTCCGTGGCCCATATTCTACGCCATAGCATGATAGGCTGGATCTTAATTATGTCCGATATATAGTGTACTCCGAGTTCAAGGTGACACCCAAATGTGGTAGTGCTGTTAGGAACCGCCAAGAGAAACTTTAAAAAGGAGTTTTCAGTCTTTTGGAGTTGCTCTACATTCGTTGTACCCCAGACTCCTGCTCCAAAGGTGGCGGTGCTGATGGATTTTGCGTTATATATCTTAATCATTTAGTTAGGTGGTCTTTTTCCCAAGCGAAGTGAGAATGCTTTTAAGGCGTCAACTGTTCTTGTGAGGGCTAAGTTTCTGGAGTTAATTGCCTCTCTCCAATTAAACGCCTCATCGATAGTTATACCAAGATAAGGATAGGTGTTAGCTCTTTCTAGAGGCAGGTTGTCGACAAAGATTTTTTTCTCTTTTTTTCCTCTATTACCGACGTGCATTACATAGGTTTTCCTTATGTTCACTTTTAAATTGAGACTGGTCATGAAGGAACAATAGTTGTTTAGGGCCTTCTGAAGCTGGACGGGTGTTCTTGCCAGGATTACTGCGTCGTCGGCGTATAACAACGCTGGAATCTGTCGACGACCGGCTTCCGGCAGATCTTTAACGCCTTTAGCAGCGCGACCTCTAGGCCATTCGTATAAAGTGTGAATAGGAAAGGGCCAACACGCAGCCTTGTCTGACCCCTTTCTGAATTTGAAAGCTGTCAGTTAGTTGTCCTGTTATTCCATATCTGACCTTTCCAGTTGCGCCAGAATATAGCTCACGAAGGATGTCCACTATAGGTGGTTCTATCCCCATTTGTAACATGATTGCCCAGAGCTTCGAGTGTTCCACGCAGTCGAAGGCTGCTGTAAGGTCGACGTACACCATATGTAGGCAGGATTTCTTTGCTGTTACATATTTCCCTACAAGTAATGTTAAGTTTAGGACTTGATCCACGGTGCTTAGGCCGGCCCTGAAGCCGTATTGGAGGTCTGAGAGTACCCCTTGCTCTTTTGACCACTCCTGGAGTCGATTTAGAAGTATGCGGCCTAGCATCTTTCCAGTTGAATCCAGGAGGGATATGGGGCGGTAGCAGGTTGGACTGTCTCTGTTGCCTTTTTTAAATATGGGGACCAGGATCGAAGTTGACCAAGAATCAGGAAAGCCAGTGTCTTTTGCTGCGTTAAGCACTTTAGTCAGAAGAGGGGCCCATAAATCAGGTAGGATTTTGTAGAGATCCATAGGGATAGAGTCTGGTCCCGGCGCTTTACCATTTTTTGCAGATTTTATAGCATTGATTGTTTCTTTGAGTGTAAATTGTATCTCAATCGGGTATTGCACCAGCGGAAGAAGGTCTTGAGAAATTGAGTCTTTAGTCCTAACCTCCCCAAAAACCCCTGAAAAGTGGTTTACCCAGTCTTCTGCATTTATGGCAACA